>NW_028122751.1:0-129117 GCF_965194805.1 Balaenoptera borealis | reverse complement strand
CCTATGTATTGATATCTCTCTGTTAGTGTGTCAAGTGGGTGTAAAGCGGCATAAACACAGCAGTGAAAAGCAGCTAAACCCCATTATAAAAATAAATTACTTTGAAACCACCATGAAACAAAGACAGTGAAAGAGAGAGAAATTCTTACACAATGCGTTCAGGGGCTGTGATGCAACCTGGATTGACCATATCTAGACGCACAGCTGGATGAGACATAAGGGTGGACACTCTTGGGGCTGAGAGGTTTGGTGAGGTTGGGTGAGCAAACGCAGACCCTTTAAAGGAATACTGCGTGGTACCCATCGCATGGGTCCCAAATCTCCAGGTTCAAGGGCATCTTCCTACATCAAAAACATGCATGAGAAACCCAGAAGATGGTACACCGTGTGATGGGGAAAGGTTTCTAAAACGCACCTCATTTCTCATCTCCTTGTGCCCGGGTTCGCCATTCCAGCCGCTTTACTAGCAAGCTCCCTACTTGGAGCATCAGCACCTTTAACCTCCTGTTCCGTGCAGGTTGCAATTTGTCCTGAGGATAAACGGGAAGACGTGGAACCAACGAGAGACTAGCTCTTGGTGTTGGGACAGGCACAGGTCACTCTATTTTCCCATCAGAAAGAAGAATTAACCACAGGCTTAGCCTGCCCCCCGGAACCAGAACAGGGCCTGAAGCCATTCTGCGATTTTGCGGCCAGCTCCCATAAAAACGAGTTGTAAAATGGAGGTTCAGGGCACTGCAATTCACAAACCTGCAGAGTTATAAATGATAACTCTCGTCCACAAATATATTGAGGGAAGGCAAAGAAGAGGATTTGAAATCAAGGCAGAATTGCACGAAACAGATTTCAGGAGGTAGATACGAATCGCCTTTAAAGCACATGAAAAGCGGCAAAACGTTGACAATGATGCCCTTGGCCAAAAAGGGCGTATGCGTTTTTTCCTGAATATATTCAGGAAAAAACGCATACGCCCTTTTTGGCCAACCAAGCAACCTGGAAAGGCAAATCAGCGCTACAAAGAAGTCTCGCTTCCCATCGGTCAAAAGGGCCATGCTGAAAAAAGTGTCAAAACCAGAAATGCAGGACAGGCCATGGAGAAATGGGAGCCTTGCTACACTGATGGGCGGGATGTAAATTGCCAAGAGCCACTCTGGAGAAGTGTCCGGTGAGTCCTGAAACATCTGAAAAACACAGCTTAGAGAGCATAGGGCACTTCCACTCATGGGGGTATAAATTGGGAAAATTAAAAATCAGCAAGACACAAGCACCCCAAAGTTTAGGGCTGCTCTGTTGACCAGGACCTCCACTTCATTCCACCTTCAATATCCCAGGAAAGAGAAAAATGGATAAAGAAGTTGTGGTCCTTATGTACAATGGAATATCACTCAGCCAGGAAATCAATGTCGTAAGGTTAGTAGCAGCATGATGAGTGGATTTAGGTATGACGATTCTAAGTGAAATAAGTCACACAGAAAAGGACACTACTCATAAGGTATCACTGATAGAGGGAATGTAAAAACCGTTACACTTGAACTGAATTACAAAACAGAACAGAGTCACACATGCAGAAAACACACTATGGCTGCTTAACGGGAAAGGTGAGGTGGGGTGATACATAAAACAAGGGTATCAAATTAGCTCAGATACCGTTCCATAAACCCAATATGTAATAGACAAGACCTACTCCTTGCTCAGAGAACTGGACTCAACACGCCCTATTCACCGCACAAGAATATATCTGACTAATAATAATCGTAAAACCTATGTATTGATATCTCTCTGTTAGTGTGTCAAGTGGGTGTAAAGCGGCATAAACACAGCAGTGAAAAGCAGCTAAACCCCATTATAAAAATAAATTACTTTGAAACCACCATGAAACAAAGACAGTGAAAGAGAGAGAAATTCTTACACAATGCGTTCAGGGGCTGTGATGCAACCTGGATTGACCATATCTAGACGCACAGCTGGATGAGACATAAGGGTGGACACTCTTGGGGCTGAGAGGTTTGGTGAGGTTGGGTGAGCAAACGCAGACCCTTTAAAGGAATACTGCGTGGTACCCATCGCATGGGTCCCAAATCTCCAGGTTCAAGGGCATCTTCCTACATCAAAAACATGCATGAGAAACCCAGAAGATGGTACACCGTGTGATGGGGAAAGGTTTCTAAAACGCACCTCATTTCTCATCTCCTTGTGCGCGGGTTCGCCATTCCAGCCGCTTTACTAGCAAGCTCCCTACTTGGAGCATCAGCACCTTTAACCTCCTGTTCCATACAGGTTGCAATTTGTCCTGAGGATAAACGGGAAGACGTGGAACCAACGAGAGACTAGCTCTTGGTGTTGGGACAGGCACAGGTCACTCTATTTTCCCATCAGAAAGAAGAATTAACCACAGGCTTAGCCTGCCCCCCGGAACCAGAACAGGGCCTGAAGCCATTCTGCGATTTTGCGGCCAGCTCCCATAAAAACGAGTTGTAAAATGGAGGTTCAGGGCACTGCAATTCACAAACCTGCAGAGTTATAAATGATAACTCCCGTCCACAAATATATTGAGGGAAGGCAAAGAAGAGGATTTGAAATCAAGGCAGAATTGCAGGAAACAGATTTCAGGAGGTAGATACGAATCGCCTTTAAAGCACATGAAAAGCGGCAAAACGTTGACAATGATGCCCTTGGCCAAAAAGGGCGTATGCGTTTTTTCCTGAATATATTCAGGAAAAAACGCATACGCCCTTTTTGGCCAACCAAGCAACCTGGAAAGGCAAATCAGCGCTACAAAGAAGTCTCGCTTCCCATCGGTCAAAAGGGCCATGCTGAAAAAAGTGTCAAAACCAGAAATGCAGGACAGGCCATGGAGAAATGGGAGCCTTGCTACACTGATGGGCGGGATGTAAATTGCCAAGAGCCACTCTGGAGAAGTGTCCGGTGAGTCCTGAAACATCTGAAAAACACAGCTTAGAGAGCATAGGGCACTTCCACTCATGGGGGTATAAATTGGGAAAATTAAAAATCAGCAAGACACAAGCACCCCAAAGTTTAGGGCTGCTCTGTTGACCAGGACCTCCACTTCATTCCACCTTAAATATCCCAGGAAAGAGAAAAATGGATAAAGAAGTTGTGGTCCTTATGTACAATGGAATATCACTCAGCCAGGAAATCAATGTCGTAAGGTTAGTAGCAGCATGATGAGTGGATTTAGGTATGACGATTCTAAGTGAAATAAGTCACACAGAAAAGGACACTACTCATAAGGTATCACTGATAGAGGGAATGTAAAAACCGTTACACTTGAACTGAATTACAAAACAGAACAGAGTCACACATGCAGAAAACACACTATGGCTGCTTAACGGGAAAGGTGAGGTGGGGTGATACATAAAACAAGGGTATCAAATTAGCTCAGATACCGTTCCATAAACCCAATATGTAATAGACAAGACCTACTCCTTGCTCAGAGAACTGGACTCAACACGCCCTATTCACCGCACAAGAATATATCTGACTAATAATAATCGTAAAACCTATGTATTGATATCTCTCTGTTAGTGTGTCAAGTGGGTGTAAAGCGGCATAAACACAGCAGTGAAAAGCAGCTAAACCCCATTATAAAAATAAATTACTTTGAAACCACCATGAAACAAAGACAGTGAAAGAGAGAGAAATTCTTACACAATGCGTTCAGGGGCTGTGATGCAACCTGGATTGACCATATCTAGACGCACAGCTGGATGAGACATAAGGGTGGACACTCTTGGGGCTGAGAGGTTTGGTGAGGTTGGGTGAGCAAACGCAGACCCTTTAAAGGAATACTGCGTGGTACCCATCGCATGGGTCCCAAATCTCCAGGTTCAAGGGCATCTTCCTACATCAAAAACATGCATGAGAAACCCAGAAGATGGTACACCGTGTGATGGGGAAAGGTTTCTAAAACGCACCTCATTTCTCATCTCCTTGTGCCCGGGTTCGCCATTCCAGCCGCTTTACTAGCAAGCTCCCTACTTGGAGCATCAGCACCTTTAACCTCCTGTTCCGTACAGGTTGCAATTTGTCCTGAGGATAAACGGGAAGACGTGGAACCAACGAGAGACTAGCTCTTGGTGTTGGGACAGGCACAGGTCACTCTATTTTCCCATCAGAAAGAAGAATTAACCACAGGCTCAGCCTGACCTCCGGAACCAGAACAGGGCCTGAAGCCATTCTGCGATTTTGCGGCCAGCTCCCATAAAAACGAGTTGTAAAATGGAGGTTCAGGGCACTGCAATTCACAAACCTGCAGAGTTGTAAATGATAACTCTCGTCCACAAATATATTGAGGGAAGGCAAAGAAGAGGATTTGAAATCAAGGCAGAATTGCAGGAAACAGATTTCAGGAGGTAGATACGAATCGCCTTTAAAGCACATGAAAAGCGGCAAAACGTTGACAATGATGCCCTTGGCCAAAAAGGGCGTATGCGTTTTTTCCTGAATATATTCAGGAAAAAACGCATACGCCCTTTTTGGCCAACCAAGCAACCTGGAAAGGCAAATCAGCGCTACAAAGAAGTCTCGCTTCCCATCGGTCAAAAGGGCCATGCTGAAAAAAGTGTCAAAACCAGAAATGCAGGACAGGCCATGGAGAAATGGGAGCCTTGCTACACTGATGGGCGGGATGTAAATTGCCAAGAGCCACTCTGGAGAAGTGTCCGGTGAGTCCTGAAACATCTGAAAAACACAGCTTAGAGAGCATAGGGCTCTTCCACTCATGGGGGTATAAATTGGGAAAATTAAAAATCAGCAAGACACAAGCACCCCAAAGTTTAGGGCTGCTCTGTTGACCAGGACCTCCACTTCATTCCACCTTAAATATCCCAGGAAAGAGAAAAATGGATAAAGAAGTTGTGGTCCTTATGTACAATGGAATATCACTCAGCCAGGAAATCAATGTCGTAAGGTTAGTAGCAGCATGATGAGTGGATTTAGGTATGACGATTCTAAGTGAAATAAGTCACACAGAAAAGGACACTACTCATAAGGTATCACTGATAGAGGGAATGTAAAAACCGTTACACTTGAACTGAATTACAAAACAGAACAGAGTCACACATGCAGAAAACACACTATGGCTGCTTAACGGGAAAGGTGAGGTGGGGTGATACATAAAACAAGGGTATCAAATTAGCTCAGATACCGTTCCATAAACCCAATATGTAATAGACAAGACCTACTCCTTGCTCAGAGAACTGGACTCAACACGCCCTATTCACCGCACAAGAATATATCTGACTAATAATAATCGTAAAACCTATGTATTGATATCTCTCTGTTAGTGTGTCAAGTGGGTGTAAAGCGGCATAAACACAGCAGTGAAAAGCAGCTAAACCCCATTATAAAAATAAATTACTTTGAAACCACCATGAAACAAAGACAGTGAAAGAGAGAGAAATTCTTACACAATGCGTTCAGGGGCTGTGATGCAACCTGGATTGACCATATCTAGACGCACAGCTGGATGAGACATAAGGGTGGACACTCTTGGGGCTGAGAGGTTTGGTGAGGTTGGGTGAGCAAACGCAGACCCTTTAAAGGAATACTGCGTGGTACCCATCGCATGGGTCCCAAATCTCCAGGTTCAAGGGCATCTTCCTACATCAAAAACATGCATGAGAAACCCAGAAGATGGTACACCGTGTGATGGGGAAAGGTTTCTAAAACGCACCTCATTTCTCATCTCCTTGTGCCCGGGTTCGCCATTCCAGCCGCTTTACTAGCAAGCTCCCTACTTGGAGCATCAGCACCTTTAACCTCCTGTTCCGTACAGGTTGCAATTTGTCCTGAGGATAAACGGGAAGACGTGGAACCAACGAGAGACTAGCTCTTGGTGTTGGGACAGGCACAGGTCACTCTATTTTCCCATCAGAAAGAAGAATTAACCACAGGCTCAGCCTGCCCCCCGGAACCAGAACAGGGCCTGAAGCCATTCTGCGATTTTGCGGCCAGCTCCCATAAAAACGAGTTGTAAAATGGAGGTTCAGGGCACTGCAATTCACAAACCTGCAGAGTTATAAATGAGAACTCTCGCCCACAAATATATTGAGGGAAGGCAAAGAAGACGATTTGAAATCAAGGCAGAATTGCACGAAACAGATTTCAGGAGGTAGATACGAATCGCCTTTAAAGCACATGAAAAGCGGCAAAACGTTGACAATGATGCCCTTGGCCAAAAAGGGCGTATGCGTTTTTTCCTGAATATATTCAGGAAAAAACGCATACGCCCTTTTTGGCCAACCAAGCAACCTGGAAAGGCAAATCAGCGCTACAGAGAAGTCTCGCTTCCCATCGGTCAAAAGGGCCATGCTGAAAAAAGTGTCAAAACCAGAAATGCAGGACAGGCCATGGAGAAATGGGAGCCTTGCTACACTGATGGGCGGGATGTAAATTGCCAAGAGCCACTCTGGAGAAGTGTACGGTGTGTCCTGAAATATCTGAAAAACACAGCTTAGAGAGCATAGGGCACTTCCACTCATGGGGGTATAAATTGGGAAAATGAAAAATCAGCAAGACACAAGCACCCCAAAGTTGAGGGCTGCTCTGTTGACAAGGACCTCCACTTCATTCCACCTTAAATATCCCAGGAAAGAGAAAAATGGATAAAGAAGTTGTGGTCCTTATGTACAATGGAATATCACTCAGCCATGAAATCAATGTCATAAGGTTAGTAGCAGCATGATGAGTGGATTTAGGTACGACGATTCTAAGTGAAATAAGTCACACAGAAAAGGACACTTCTCATAAGGTATCACTGATAGAGGGAATGTAAAAACCGTTACACTTGAACTGAATTACAAAACAGAACAGAGTCACACATGCAGAAAACAGACTATGGCTGCTTAACGGGAAAGGTGAGGTGGGGTGATACATAAAACAAGGGTATCAAATTAGCTCAGATACCATTCCATAAACCCAATATGTAGTAGACAAGACCTACTCCTTGCTCAGAGAACTGGACTCAACACGCCCTATTCACCGCACAAGAATATATCTGACTAATAATAATCGTAAAACCTATGTATTGATATCTCTCTGTTAGTGTGTCAAGTGGGTGTAAAGCGGCATAAACACAGCAGTGAAAAGCAGCTAAACCCCATTATAAAAATAAATTACTTTGAAACACCCATGAAACAAAGACAGTGAAAGAGAGAGAAATTCTTACACAATGCGTTCAGGGGCTGTGATGCAACCTGGATTGACCATATCTAGACGCACAGCTGGATGAGACATAAGGGTGGACACTCTTGGGGCTGAGAGGTTTGGTGAGGTTGGGTGAGCAAACGCAGACCCTTTAAAGGAATACTGCGTGGTACCCATCGCATGGGTCCCAAATCTCCAGGTTCAAGGGCATCTTCCTACATCAAAAACATGCATGAGAAACCCAGAAGATGGTACACCGTGTGATGGGGAAAGGTTTCTAAAACGCACCTCATTTCTCATCTCCTTGTGCCCGGGTTCGCCATTCCAGCCGCTTTACTAGCAAGCTCCCTACTTGGAGCATCAGCACCTTTAACCTCCTGTTCCGTACAGGTTGCAATTTGTCCTGAGGATAAACGGGAAGACGTGGAACCAACGAGAGACTAGCTCTTGGTGTTGGGACAGGCACAGGTCACTCTATTTTCCCATCAGAAAGAAGAATTAACCACAGGCTCAGCCTGCCCCCCGGAACCAGAACAGGGCCTGAAGCCATTCTGCGATTTTGCGGCCAGCTCCCATAAAAACGAGTTGTAAAATGGAGGTTCAGGGCACTGCAATTCACAAACCTGCAGAGTTGTAAATGATAACTCTCGTCCACAAATATATTGAGGGAAGGCAAAGAAGAGGATTTGAAATCAAGGCAGAATTGCAGGAAACAGATTTCAGGAGGTAGATACGAATCGTCTTTAAAGCACATGAAAAGCGGCAAAACGTTGACAATGATGCCCTTGGCCATAAAGGGCGTATGCGTTTTTTCCTGAGTATATTCAGGAAAAAACGCATACACCCTTTTTGGCCAACAAAGCAACCTGGAAAGGCAAATCAGCGCTACAAAGAAGTCTCGCTTCCCATCGGTCAAAAGGGCCATGCTGAAAAAAGTGTCAAAACCAGAAATGCAGGACAGGCCATGGAGAAATGGGAGCCTTGCTACACTGATGGGCGGGATGTAAATTGCCAAGAGCCACTCTGGAGAAGTGTCCGGTGAGTCCTGAAACATCTGAAAAACACAGTTTAGAGAGCATAGGGCTCTTCCACTCATGGGGGTATAAATTGGGAAAATTAAAAATCAGCAAGACACAAGCACCCCAAAGTTTAGGGCTGCTCTGTTGACAAGGACCTCCACTTCATTCCACCTTAAATATCCCAGGAAAGAGAAAAATGGATAAAGAAGTTGTGGTCCTTATGTACAATGGAATATCACTCAGCCATGAAATCAATGTCATAAGGTTAGTAGCAGCATGATGAGTGGATTTAGGTACGACGATTCTAAGTGAAATAAGTCACACAGAAAAGGACACTTCTCATAAGGTATCACTGATAGAGGGAATGTAAAAACCGTTACACTTGAACTGAATTACAAAACAGAACAGAGTCACACATGCAGAAAACAGACTATGGCTGCTTAACGGGAAAGGTGAGGTGGGGTGATACATAAAACAAGGGTATCAAATTAGCTCAGATACCATTCCATAAACCCAATATGTAGTAGACAAGACCTACTCCTTGCTCAGAGAACTGGACTCAACACGCCCTATTCACCACACAAGAATATATCTGACTAATAATAATCGTAAAACCTATGTATTGATGTCTCTCTGTTAGTGTGTCAAGTGGGTGTAAAGCGGCATAAACACAGCAGTGAAAAGCAGCTAAACCCCATTATAAAAATAAATTACTTTGAAACACCCATGAAACAAAGACAGTGAAAGAGAGAGAAATTCTTACACAATGCGTTCAGGGGCTGTGATGCAACCTGGATTGACCATATCTAGACGCACAGCTGGATGAGACATAAGGGTGGACACTCTTGGGGCTGAGAGGTTTGGTGAGGTTGGGTGAGCAAACGCAGACCCTTTAAAGGAATACTGCGTGGTACCCATCGCATGGGTCCCAAATCTCCAGGCTTAAGGGCATCTTCCTACATCAAAAACATGCATGAGAAACCCAGAAGATGGTACACCGTGTGATGGGGAAAGGTTTCTAAAACGCACCTCATTTCTCATCTCCTTGTGCCCGGGTTCGCCATTCCAGCCGCTTTACTAGCAAGCTCCCTACTTGGAGCATCAGCACCTTTAACCTCCTGTTCCGTACAGGTTGCAATTTGTCCTGAGGATAAACGGGAAGACGTGGAACCAACGAGAGACTAGCTCTTGGTGTTGGGACAGGCACAGGTCACTCTATTTTCCCATCAGAAAGAAGAATTAACCACAGGCTCAGCCTGACCCCCGGAACCAGAACAGGGCCTGAAGCCATTCTGCGATTTTGCGGCCAGCTCCCATAAAAACGAGTTGTAAAATGGAGGTTCAGGGCACTGCAATTCACAAACCTGCAGAGTTGTAAATGATAACTCTCGTCCACAAATATATTGAGGGAAGGCAAAGAAGAGGATTTGAAATCAAGGCAGAATTGCAGGAAACAGATTTCAGGAGGTAGATACGAATCGCCTTTAAAGCACATGAAAAGCGGCAAAACGTTGACAATGATGCCCTTGGCCAAAAAGGGCGTATGCGTTTTTTCCTGAATATATTCAGGAAAAAACGCATACGCCCTTTTTGGCCAACCAAGCAACCTGGAAAGGCAAATCAGCGCTACAGAGAAGTCTCGCTTCCCATCGGTCAAAAGGGCCATGCTGAAAAAAGTGTCAAAACCAGAAATGCAGGACAGGCCATGGAGAAATGGGAGCCTTGCTACACTGATGGGCGGGATGTAAATTGCCAAGAGCCACTCTGGAGAAGTGTACGGTGTGTCCTGAAATATCTGAAAAACACAGCTTAGAGAGCATAGGGCACTTCCACTCATGGGGGTATAAATTGGGAAAATGAAAAATCAGCAAGACACAAGCACCCCAAAGTTGAGGGCTGCTCTGTTGACAAGGACCTCCACTTCATTCCACCTTAAATATCCCAGGAAAGAGAAAAATGGATAAAGAAGTTGTGGTCCTTATGTACAATGGAATATCACTCAGCCATGAAATCAATGTCATAAGGTTAGTAGCAGCTTGATGAGTGGATTTAGGTACGACGATTCTAAGTGAAATAAGTCACACAGAAAAGGACACTTCTCATAAGGTATCACTGATAGAGGGAATGTAAAAACCGTTACACTTGAACTGAATTACAAAACAGAACAGAGTCACACATGCAGAAAACAGACTATGGCTGCTTAACGGGAAAGGTGAGGTGGGGTGATACATAAAACAAGGGTATCAAATTAGCTCAGATACCATTCCATAAACCCAATATGTAGTAGACAAGACCTACTCCTTGCTCAGAGAACTGGACTCAACACGCCCTATTCACCGCACAAGAATATATCTGACTAATAATAATCGTAAAACCTATGTATTGATATCTCTCTGTTAGTGTGTCAAGTGGGTGTAAAGCGGCATAAACACAGCAGTGAAAAGCAGCTAAACCCCATTATAAAAATAAATTACTTTGAAACACCCATGAAACAAAGACAGTGAAAGAGAGAGAAATTCTTACACAATGCGTTCAGGGGCTGTGATGCAACCTGGATTGACCATATCTAGACGCACAGCTGGATGAGACATAAGGGTGGACACTCTTGGGGCTGAGAGGTTTGGTGAGGTTGGGTGAGCAAACGCAGACCCTTTAAAGGAATACTGCATGGTACCCATCGCATGGGTCCCAAATCTCCAGGTTCAAGGGCATCTTCCTACATCAAAAACATGCATGAGAAACCCAGAAGATGGTACACCGTGTGATGGGGAAAGGTTTCTAAAACGCACCTCATTTCTCATCTCCTTGTGCCCGGGTTCGCCATTCCAGCCGCTTTACTAGCAAGCTCCCTACTTGGAGCATCAGCACCTTTAACCTCCTGTTCCGTACAGGTTGCAATTTGTCCTGAGGATAAACGGGAAGACGTGGAACCAACGAGAGACTAGCTCTTGGTGTTGGGACAGGCACAGGTCACTCTATTTTCCCATCAGAAAGAAGAATTAACCACAGGCTCAGCCTGCCCCCCGGAACCAGAACAGGGCCTGAAGCCATTCTGCGATTTTGCGGCCAGCTCCCATAAAAACGAGTTGTAAAATGGAGGTTCAGGGCACTGCAATTCACAAACCTGCAGAGTTGTAAATGATAACTCTCGTCCACAAATATATTGAGGGAAGGCAAAGAAGAGGATTTGAAATCAAGGCAGAATTGCAGGAAACAGATTTCAGGAGGTAGACACGAATCGTCTTTAAAGCACATGAAAAGCGGCAAAACGTTGACAATGATGCCCTTGGCCATAAAGGGCGTATGCGTTTTTTCCTGAGTATATTCAGGAAAAAACGCATACACCCTTTTTGGCCAACAAAGCAACCTGGAAAGGCAAATCAGCGCTACAAAGAAGTCTCGCTTCCCATCGGTCAAAAGGGCCATGCTGAAAAAAGTGTCAAAACCAGAAATGCAGGACAGGCCATGGAGAAATGGGAGCCTTGCTACACTGATGGGCGGGATGTAAATTGCCAAGAGCCACTCTGGAGAAGTGTCCGGTGAGTCCTGAAACATCTGAAAAACACAGCTTAGAGAGCATAGGGCTCTTCCACTCATGGGGGTATAAATTGGGAAAATTAAAAATCAGCAAGACACAAGCACCCCAAAGTTTAGGGCTGCTCTGTTGACCAGGACCTCCACTTCATTCCACCTTAAATATCCCAGGAAAGAGAAAAATGGATAAAGAAGTTGTGGTCCTTATGTACAATGGAATATCACTCAGCCATGAAATCAATGTCATAAGGTTAGTAGCAGCATGATGAGTGGATTTAGGTACGACGATTCTAAGTGAAATAAGTCACACAGAAAAGGACACTTCTCATAAGGTATCACTGATAGAGGGAATGTAAAAACCGTTACACTTGAACTGAATTACAAAACAGAACAGAGTCACACATGCAGAAAACAGACTATGGCTGCTTAACGGGAAAGGTGAGGTGGGGTGATACATAAAACAAGGGTATCAAATTAGCTCAGATACCATTCCATAAACCCAATATGTAGTAGACAAGACCTACTCCTTGCTCAGAGAACTGGACTCAACACGCCCTATTCACCACACAAGAATATATCTGACTAATAATAATCGTAAAACCTATGTATTGATATCTCTCTGTTAGTGTGTCAAGTGGGTGTAAAGCGGCATAAACACAGCAGTGAAAAGCAGCTAAACCCCATTATAAAAATAAATTACTTTGAAACACCCATGAAACAAAGACAGTGAAAGAGAGAGAAATTCTTACACAATGCGTTCAGGGGCTGTGATGCAACCTGGATTGACCATATCTAGACGCACAGCTGGATGAGACATAAGGGTGGACACTCTTGGGGCTGAGAGGTTTGGTGAGGTTGGGTGAGCAAACGCAGACCCTTTAAAGGAATACTGCGTGGTACCCATCGCATGGGTCCCAAATCTCCAGGTTCAAGGGCATCTTCCTACATCAAAAACATGCATGAGAAACCCAGAAGATGGTACACCGTGTGATGGGGAAAGGTTTCTAAAACGCACCTCATTTCTCATCTCCTTGTGCCCGGGTTCGCCATTCCAGCCGCTTTACTAGCAAGCTCCCTACTTGGAGCATCAGCACCTTTAACCTCCTGTTCCGTACAGGTTGCAATTTGTCCTGAGGATAAACGGGAAGACGTGGAACCAACGAGAGACTAGCTCTTGGTGTTGGGACAGGCACAGGTCACTCTATTTTCCCATCAGAAAGAAGAATTAACCACAGGCTCAGCCTGACCCCCGGAACCAGAACAGGGCCTGAAGCCATTCTGCGATTTTGCGGCCAGCTCCCATAAAAACGAGTTGTAAAATGGAGGTTCAGGGCACTGCAATTCACAAACCTGCAGAGTTGTAAATGATAACTCTCGTCCACAAATATATTGAGGGAAGGCAAAGAAGAGGATTTGAAATCAAGGCAGAATTGCAGGAAACAGATTTCAGGAGGTAGATACGAATCGCCTTTAAAGCACATGAAAAGCGGCAAAACGTTGACAATGATGCCCTTGGCCAAAAAGGGCGTATGCGTTTTTTCCTGAGTATATTCAGGAAAAAACGCATACGCCCTTTTTGGCCAACCAAGCAACCTGGAAAGGCAAATCAGCGCTACAAAGAAGTCTCGCTTCCCATCGGTCAAAAGGGCCATGCTGAAAAAAGTGTCAAAACCAGAAATGCAGGACAGGCCATGGAGAAATGGGAGCCTTGCTACACTGATGGGCGGGATGTAAATTGCCAAGAGCCACTCTGGAGAAGTGTACGGTGAGTCCTGAAACATCTGAAAAACACAGCTTAGAGAGCATAGGGCACTTCCACTCATGGGGTTATAAATTGGGAAAATTAAAAATCAGCAAGACACAAGCACCCCAAAGTTTAGGGCTGCTCTGTTGACCAGGACCTCCACTTCATTCCACCTTAAATATCCCAGGAAAGAGAAAAATGGATAAAGAAGTTGTGGTCCTTATGTACAATGGAATATCACTCATCCAGGAAATCAATGTCGTAAGGTTAGTAGCAGCATGATGAGTGGATTTAGGTACGACAATTCTAAGTTAAATAAGTCACACAGAAAAGGACACTTCTCATAAGGTATCACTGATAGAGGGAATGTAAAAACCGTTACACTTGAACTGAATTACAAAACAGAACAGAGTCACACATGCAGAAAACACACTATGGCTGCTTAACGGGAAAGGTGAGGTGGGGTGATACATAAAACAAGGGTATCAAATTAGCTCAGATACCGTTCCATAAACCCAATATGTAATAGACAAGACCTACTCCTTGCTCAGAGAACTGGACTCAACACGCCCTATTCACCGCACAAGAATATATCTGACTAATAATAATCGTAAAACCTATGTATTGATATCTCTCTGTTAGTGTGTCAAGTGGGTGTAAAGCGGCATAAACACATCAGTGAAAAGCAGCTAAACCCCATTATAAAAATAAATTACTTTGAAACCACCATGAAACAAAGACAGTGAAAGAGAGAGAAATTCTTACACAATGCGTTCAGGGGCTGTGATGCAACCTGGATTGACCATATCTAGACGCACAGCTGGATGAGACATAAGGGTGGACACTCTTGGGGCTGAGAGGTTTGGTGAGGTTGGGTGAGCAAACGCAGACCCTTTAAAGGAATACTGCGTGGTACCCATCGCATGGGTCCCAAATCTCCAGGTTCAAGGGCATCTTCCTACATCAAAAACATGCATGAGAAACCCAGAAGATGGTACACCGTGTGATGGGGAAAGGTTTCTAAAACGCACCTCATTTCTCATCTCCTTGTGCCCGGGTTCACCATTCCAGCCGCTTTACTAGCAAGCTCCCTACTTGGAGCATCAGCACCTTTAACCTCCTGTTCCGTACAGGTTGCAATTTGTCCTGAGGATAAACGGGAAGACGTGGAACCAACGAGAGACTAGCTCTTGGTGTTGGGACAGGCACAGGTCACTCTATTTTCCCATCAGAAAGAAGAATTAACCACAGGCTCAGCCTGACCCCCGGAACCAGAACAGGGCCTGAAGCCATTCTGCGATTTTGCGGCCAGCTCCCATAAAAACGAGTTGTAAAATGGAGGTTCAGGGCACTGCAATTCACAAACCTGCAGAGTTGTAAATGATAACTCTCGTCCACAAATATATTGAGGGAAGGCAAAGAAGAGGATTTGAAATCAAGGCAGAATTGCAGGAAACAGATTTCAGGAGGTAGATACGAATCGTCTTTAAAGCACATGAAAAGCGGCAAAACGTTGACAATGATGCCCTTGGCCATAAAGGGCGTATGCGTTTTTTCCTGAGTATATTCAGGAAAAAACGCATACACCCTTTTTGGCCAACCAAGCAACCTGGAAAGGCAAATCAGCGCTACAAAGAAGTCTCGCTTCCCATCGGTCAAAAGGGCCATGCTGAAAAAAGTGTCAAAACCAGAAATGCAGGACAGGCCATGGAGAAATGGGAGCCTTGCTACACTGATGGGCGGGATGTAAATTGCCAAGAGCCACTCTGGAGAAGTGTCCGGTGAGTCCTGAAACATCTGAAAAACACAGCTTAGAGAGCATAGGGCACTTCCACTCATGGGGGTATAAATTGGGAAAATTAAAAATCAGCAAGACACAAGCACCCCAAAGTTTAGGGCTGCTCTGTTGACCAGGACCTCCACTTCATTCCACCTTAAATATCCCAGGAAAGAGAAAAATGGATAAAGAAGTTGTGGTCCTTATGTACAATGGAATATCACTCAGCCAGGAAATCAATGTCGTAAGGTTAGTAGCAGCATGATGAGTGGATTTAGGTATGACGATTCTAAGTGAAATAAGTCACACAGAAAAGGACACTTCTCATAAGGTATCACTGATAGAGGGAATGTAAAAACCATTACACTTGAACTGAATTACAAAACAGAACAGAGTCACACATGCAGAAAACACACTATGGCTGCTTAACGGGAAAGGTGAGGTGGGGTGATACATAAAACAAGGGTATCAAATTAGCTCAGATACCGTTCCATAAACCCAATATGTAATAGACAAGACCTACTCCTTGCTCAGAGAACTGGACTCAACACGCCCTATTCACCGCACAAGAATATATCTGACTAATAATAATCGTAAAACCTATGTATTGATATCTCTCTGTTAGTGTGTCAAGTGGGTGTAAAGCGGCATAAACACATCAGTGAAAAGCAGCTAAACCCCATTATAAAAATAAATTACTTTGAAACCACCATGAAACAAAGACAGTGAAAGAGAGAGAAATTCTTACACAATGCGTTCAGGGGCTGTGATGCAACCTGGATTGACCATATCTAGACGCACAGCTGGATGAGACATAAGGGTGGACACTCTTGGGGCTGAGAGGTTTGGTGAGGTTGGGTGAGCAAACGCAGACCCTTTAAAGGAATACTGCGTGGTACCCATCGCATGGGTCCCAAATCTCCAGGTTCAAGGGCATCTTCCTACATCAAAAACATGCATGAGAAACCCAGAAGATGGTACACCGTGTGATGGGGAAAGGTTTCTAAAACGCACCTCATTTCTCATCTCCTTGTGCCCGGGTTCGCCATTCCAGCCGCTTTACTAGCAAGCTCCCTACTTGGAGCATCAGCACCTTTAACCTCCTGTTCCGTACAGGTTGCAATTTGTCCTGAGGATAAACGGGAAGACGTGGAACCAACGAGAGACTAGCTCTTGGTGTTGGGACAGGCACAGGTCACTCTATTTTCCCATCAGAAAGAAGAATTAACCACAGGCTCAGCCTGACCCCCGGAACCAGAACAGGGCCTGAAGCCATTCTGCGATTTTGCGGCCAGCTCCCATAAAAACGAGTTGTAAAATGGAGGTTCAGGGCACTGCAATTCACAAACCTGCAGAGTTGTAAATGATAACTCTCGTCCACAAATATATTGGGGGAAGGCAAAGAAGAGGATTTGAAATCAAGGCAGAATTGCAGGAAACAGATTTCAGGAGGTAGATACGAATCGTCTTTAAAGCACATGAAAAGCGGCAAAACGTTGACAATAATGCCCTTGGCCATAAAGGGCGTATGCGTTTTTTCCTGAGTATATTCAGGAAAAAACGCATACGCCCTTTTTGGCCAACCAAGCAACCTGGAAAGGCAAATCAGCGCTACAAAGAAGTCTCGCTTCCCATCGGTCAAAAGGGCCATGCTGAAAAAAGTGTCAAAACCAGAAATGCAGGACAGGCCATGGAGAAATGGGAGCCTTGCTACACTGATGGGCGGGATGTAAATTGCCAAGAGCCACTCTGGAGAAGTGTCCGGTGAGTCCTGAAACATCTGAAAAACACAGCTTAGAGAGCATAGGGCACTTCCACTCATGGGGGTATAAATTGGGAAAATTAAAAATCAGCAAGACACAAGCACCCCAAAGTTTAGGGCTGCTCTGTTGACCAGGACCTCCACTTCATTCCACCTTAAATATCCCAGGAAAGAGAAAAATGGATAAAGAAGTTGTGGTCCTTATGTACAATGGAATATCACTCAGCCAGGAAATCAATGTCGTAAGGTTAGTAGCAGCATGATGAGTGGATTTAGGTATGACGATTCTAAGTGAAATAAGTCACACAGAAAAGGACACTTCTCATAAGGTATCACTGATAGAGGGAATGTAAAAACCATTACACTTGAACTGAATTACAAAACAGAACAGAGTCACACATGCAGAAAACACACTATGGCTGCTTAACGGGAAAGGTGAGGTGGGGTGATACATAAAACAAGGGTATCAAATTAGCTCAGATACCGTTCCATAAACCCAATATGTAATAGACAAGACCTACTCCTTGCTCAGAGAACTGGACTCAACACGCCCTATTCACCGCACAAGAATATATCTGACTAATAATAATCGTAAAACCTATGTATTGATATCTCTCTGTTAGTGTGTCAAGTGGGTGTAAAGCGGCATAAACACAGCAGTGAAAAGCAGCTAAACCCCATTATAAAAATAAATTACTTTGAAACCACCATGAAACAAAGACAGTGAAAGAGAGAGAAATTCTTACACAATGCGTTCAGGGGCTGTGATGCAACCTGGATTGACCATATCTAGACGCACAGCTGGATGAGACATAAGGGTGGACACTCTTGGGGCTGAGAGGTTTGGTGAGGTTGGGTGAGCAAACGCAGACCCTTTAAAGGAATACTGCGTGGTACCCATCGCATGGGTCCCAAATCTCCAGGTTCAAGGGCATCTTCCTACATCAAAAACATGCATGAGAAACCCAGAAGATGGTACACCGTGTGATGGGGAAAGGTTTCTAAAACGCACCTCATTTCTCATCTCCTTGTGCCCGGGTTCGCCATTCCAGCCGCTTTACTAGCAAGCTCCCTACTTGGAGCATCAGCACCTTTAACCTCCTGTTCCGTACAGGTTGCAATTTGTCCTGAGGATAAACGGGAAGACGTGGAACCAACGAGAGACTAGCTCTTGGTGTTGGGACAGGCACAGGTCACTCTATTTTCCCATCAGAAAGAAGAATTAACCACAGGCTCAGCCTGACCCCCGGAACCAGAACAGGGCCTGAAGCCATTCTGCGATTTTGCGGCCAGCTCCCATAAAAACGAGTTGTAAAATGGAGGTTCAGGGCACTGCAATTCACAAACCTGCAGAGTTGTAAATGATAACTCTCGTCCACAAATATATTGAGGGAAGGCAAAGAAGAGGATTTGAAATCAAGGCAGAATTGCAGGAAACAGATTTCAGGAGGTAGATACGAATCGTCTTTAAAGCACATGAAAAGCGGCAAAACGTTGACAATGATGCCCTTGGCCATAAAGGGCGTATGCGTTTTTTCCTGAGTATATTCAGGAAAAAACGCATACACCCTTTTTGGCCAACCAAGCAACCTGGAAAGGCAAATCAGCGCTACAAAGAAGTCTCGCTTCCCATCGGTCAAAAGGGCCATGCTGAAAAAAGTGTCAAAACCAGAAATGCAGGACAGGCCATGGAGAAATGGGAGCCTTGCTACACTGATGGGCGGGATGTAAATTGCCAAGAGCCACTCTGGAGAAGTGTCCGGTGAGTCCTGAAACATCTGAAAAACACAGCTTAGAGAGCATAGGGCACTTCCACTCATGGGGGTATAAATTGGGAAAATTAAAAATCAGCAAGACACAAGCACCCCAAAGTTTAGGGCTGCTCTGTTGACCAGGACCTCCACTTCATTCCACCTTAAATATCCCAGGAAAGAGAAAAATGGATAAAGAAGTTGTGGTCCTTATGTACAATGGAATATCACTCAGCCAGGAAATCAATGTCGTAAGGTTAGTAGCAGCATGATGAGTGGATTTAGGTATGACGATTCTAAGTGAAATAAGTCACACAGAAAAGGACACTTCTCATAAGGTATCACTGATAGAGGGAATGTAAAAACCATTACACTTGAACTGAATTACAAAACAGAACAGAATCACACATGCAGAAAACACACTATGGCTGCTTAACGGGAAAGGTGAGGTGGGGTGATACATAAAACAAGGGTATCAAATTAGCTCAGATACCGTTCCATAAACCCAATATGTAATAGACAAGACCTACTCCTTGCTCAGAGAACTGGACTCAACACGCCCTATTCACCGCACAAGAATATATCTGACTAATAATAATCGTAAAACCTATGTATTGATATCTCTCTGTTAGTGTGTCAAGTGGGTGTAAAGCGGCATAAACACAGCAGTGAAAAGCAGCTAAACCCCATTATAAAAATAAATTACTTTGAAACCACCATGAAACAAAGACAGTGAAAGAGAGAGAAATTCTTACACAATGCGTTCAGGGGCTGTGATGCAACCTGGATTGACCATATCTAGACGCACAGCTGGATGAGACATAAGGGTGGACACTCTTGGGGCTGAGAGGTTTGGTGAGGTTGGGTGAGCAAACGCAGACCCTTTAAAGGAATACTGCGTGGTACCCATCGCATGGGTCCCAAATCTCCAGGTTCAAGGGCATCTTCCTACATCAAAAACATGCATGAGAAACCCAGAAGATGGTACACCGTGTGATGGGGAAAGGTTTCTAAAACGCACCTCATTTCTCATCTCCTTGTGCCCGGGTTCGCCATTCCAGCCGCTTTACTAGCAAGCTCCCTACTTGGAGCATCAGCACCTTTAACCTCCTGTTCCGTACAGGTTGCAATTTGTCCTGAGGATAAACGGGAAGACGTGGAACCAACGAGAGACTAGCTCTTGGTGTTGGGACAGGCACAGGTCACTCTATTTTCCCATCAGAAAGAAGAATTAACCACAGGCTCAGCCTGACCCCCGGAACCAGAACAGGGCCTGAAGCCATTCTGCGATTTTGCGGCCAGCTCCCATAAAAACGAGTTGTAAAATGGAGGTTCAGGGCACTGCAATTCACAAACCTGCAGAGTTGTAAATGATAACTCTCGTCCACAAATATATTGAGGGAAGGCAAAGAAGAGGATTTGAAATCAAGGCAGAATTGCAGGAAACAGATTTCAGGAGGTAGATACGAATCGTCTTTAAAGCACATGAAAAGCGGCAAAACGTTGACAATGATGCCCTTGGCCATAAAGGGCGTATGCGTTTTTTCCTGAGTATATTCAGGAAAAAACGCATACACCCTTTTTGGCCAACCAAGCAACCTGGAAAGGCAAATCAGCGCTACAAAGAAGTCTCGCTTCCCATCGGTCAAAAGGGCCATGCTGAAAAAAGTGTCAAAACCAGAAATGCAGGACAGGCCATGGAGAAATGGGAGCCTTGCTACACTGATGGGCGGGATGTAAATTGCCAAGAGCCACTCTGGAGAAGTGTCCGGTGAGTCCTGAAACATCTGAAAAACACAGCTTAGAGAGCATAGGGCACTTCCACTCATGGGGGTATAAATTGGGAAAATTAAAAATCAGCAAGACACAAGCACCCCAAAGTTTAGGGCTGCTCTGTTGACCAGGACCTCCACTTCATTCCACCTTAAATATCCCAGGAAAGAGAAAAATGGATAAAGAAGTTGTGGTCCTTATGTACAATGGAATATCACTCAGCCAGGAAATCAATGTCGTAAGGTTAGTAGCAGCATGATGAGTGGATTTAGGTATGACGATTCTAAGTGAAATAAGTCACACAGAAAAGGACACTTCTCATAAGGTATCACTGATAGAGGGAATGTAAAAACCATTACATTTGAACTGAATTACAAAACAGAACAGAATCACACATGCAGAAAACACACTATGGCTGCTTAACGGGAAAGGTGAGGTGGGGTGATACATAAAACAAGGGTATCAAATTAGCTCAGATACCGTTCCATAAACCCAATATGTAATAGACAAGACCTACTCCTTGCTCAGAGAACTGGACTCAACACGCCCTATTCACCGCACAAGAATATATCTGACTAATAATAATCGTAAAACCTATGTATTGATATCTCTCTGTTAGTGTGTCAAGTGGGTGTAAAGCGGCATAAACACATCAGTGAAAAGCAGCTAAACCCCATTATAAAAATAAATTACTTTGAAACCACCATGAAACAAAGACAGTGAAAGAGAGAGAAATTCTTCCACAATGCGTTCAGGGGCTGTGATGCAACCTGGATTGACCATATCTAGACGCACAGCTGGATGAGACATAAGGGTGGACACTCTTGGGGCTGAGAGGTTTGGTGAGGTTGGGTGAGCAAACGCAGACCCTTTAAAGGAATACTGCGTGGTACCCATCGCATGGGTCCCAAATCTCCAGGTTCAAGGGCATCTTCCTACATCAAAAACATGCATGAGAAACCCAGAAGATGGTACACCGTGTGATGGGGAAAGGTTTCTAAAACGCACCTCATTTCTCATCTCCTTGTGCCCGGGTTCGCCATTCCAGCCGCTTTACTAGCAAGCTCCCTACTTGGAGCATCAGCACCTTTAACCTCCTGTTCCGTGCAGGTTGCAATTTGTCCTGAGGATAAACGGGAAGACGTGGAACCAACGAGAGACTAGCTCTTGGTGTTGGGACAGGCACAGGTCACTCTATTTTCCCATCAGAAAGAAGAATTAACCACAGGCTCAGCCTGACCCCCGGAACCAGAACAGGGCCTGAAGCCATTCTGCGATTTTGCGGCCAGCTCCCATAAAAACGAGTTGTAAAATGGAGGTTCAGGGCACTGCAATTCACAAACCTGCAGAGTTATAAATGATAACTCTCGTCCACAAACATATTGAGGGAAGGCAAAGAAGAGGATTTGAAATCAAGGCAGAATTGCAGGAAACAGATTTCAGGAGGTAGATACGAATCGCCTTTAAAGCACATGAAAAGCGGCAAAACGTTGACAATGATGCCCTTGGCCAAAAAGGGCGTATGCGTTTTTTCCTGAATATATTCAGGAAAAAACGCATACGCCCTTTTTGGCCAACCAAGCAACCTGGAAAGGCAAATCAGCGCTACAAAGAAGTCTCGCTTCCCATCGGTCAAAAGGGCCATGCTGAAAAAAGTGTCAAAACCAGAAATGCAGGACAGGCCATGGAGAAATGGGAGCCTTGCTACACTGATGGGCGGGATGTAAATTGCAAAGATCCACTCTGGAGAAGTGTCCGGTGAGTCCTGAAACATCTGAAAAACACAGCTTAGAGAGCATAGGGCACTTCCACTCATGGGGGTATAAATTGGGAAAATTAAAAACCAGCAAGACACAAGCACCCCAAAGTTTAGGGCTGCTCTGTTGACCAGGACCTCCACTTCATTCCACCTTAAATATCCCAGGAAAGAGAAAAATGGATAAAGAAGTTGTGGTCCTTATGTACAATGGAATATCACTCAGCCAGGAAATCAATGTCGTAAGGTTAGTAGCAGCATGATGAGTGGATTTAGGTATGACGATTCTAAGTGAAATAAGTCACACAGAAAAGGACACTACTCATAAGGTATCACTGATAGAGGGAATGTAAAAACCGTTACACTTGAACTGAATTACAAAACAGAACAGAGTCACACATGCAGAAAACAGACTATGGCTGCTTAACGGGAAAGGTGAGGTGGGGTGATACATAAAACAAGGGTATCAAATTAGCTCAGATACCGTTCCATAAACACAATATGTAATAGACAAGACCTACTCCTTGCTCAGAGAACTGGACTCAACACGCCCTATTCACCGCGCAAGAATATATCTGACTAATAATAATCGTAAAACCTATGTATTGATATCTCTCTGTTAGTGTGTCAAGTGGGTGTAAAGCGGCATAAACACAGCAGTGAAAAGCAGCTAAACCCCATTATAAAAATAAATTACTTTGAAACAACCATGAAACAAAGACAGTGAAAGAGAGAGAAATTCTTACACAATGCGTTCAGGGGCTGTGATGCAACCTGGATTGACCATATCTAGACGCACAGCTGGATGAGACATAAGGGTGGACACTCTTGGGCCTGAGAGGTTTGGTGAGGTTGGGTGAGCAAACGCAGACCCTTTAAAGGAATACTGCGTGGTACCCATCGCATGGGTCCCAAATCTCCAGGTTCAAGGGCATCTTCCTACATCAAAAACATGCATGAGAAACCCAGAAGATGGTACACCGTGTGATGGGGAAAGGTTTCTAAAACGCACCTCATTTCTCATCTCCTTGTGCCCGGGTTCGCCATTCCAGCCGCTTTACTAGCAAGCTCCCTACTTGGAGCATCAGCACCTTTAACCTCCTGTTCCGTACAGGTTGCAATTTGTCCTGAGGATAAACGGGAAGACGTGGAACCAACGAGAGACTAGCTCTTGGTGTTGGGACAGGCACAGGTCACTCTATTTTCCCATCAGAAAGAAGAATTAACCACAGGCTCAGCCTGACCCCCGGAACCAGAACAGGGCCTGAAGCCATTCTGCGATTTTGCGGCCAGCTCCCATAAAAACGAGTTGTAAAATGGAGGTTCAGGGCACTGCAATTCACAAACCTGCAGAGTTATAAATGAGAACTCTCGCCCACAAATATATTGAGGGAAGGCAACGAAGAGGATTTGAAATCAAGGCAGAATTGCACGAAACAGATTTCAGGAGGTAGATACGAATCGCCTTTAAAGCACATGAAAAGCGGCAAAACGTTGACAATGATGCCCTTGGCCAAAAAGGGCGTATGCGTTTTTTCCTGAATATATTCAGGAAAAAATGCATACGCCCTTTTTGGCCAACCAAGCAACCTGGAAAGGCAAATCAGCGCTACAGAGAAGTCTCGCTTCCCATCGGTCAAAAGGGCCATGCTGAAAAAAGTGTCAAAACCAGAAATGCAGGACAGGCCATGGAGAAATGGGAGCCTTGCTACACTGATGGGCGGGATGTAAATTGCCAACAGCCACTCTGGAGAAGTGTACGGTGTGTCCTGAAACATCTGAAAAACACAGCTTAGAGAGCATAGGGCACTTCTACTCATGGGGGTATAAATTGGGAAAATGAAAAATCAGCAAGACACAAGCACCCCAAAGTTGAGGGCTGCTCTGTTGACAAGGACCTCCACTTCATTCCACCTTAAATATCCCAGGAAAGAGAAAAATGGATAAAGAAGTTGTGGTCCTTATGTACAATGGAATATCACTCAGCCATGAAATCAATGTCATAAGGTTAGTAGCAGCATGATGAGTGGATTTAGGTACGACGATTCTAAGTGAAATAAGTCACACAGAAAAGGACACTTCTCATAAGGTATCACTGATAGAGGGAATGTAAAAACCGTTACACTTGAACTGAATTACAAAACAGAACAGAGTCACACATGCAGAAAACACACTATGGCTGCTTAACGGGAAAGGTGAGGTGGGGTGATACATAAAACAAGGGTATCAAATTAGCTCAGATACCATTCCATAAACCCAATATGTAGTAGACAAGTCCTACTCCTTGCTCAGAGAACTGGACTCAACACGCCCTATTCACCGCACAAGAATATATCTGACTAATAATAATCGTAAAACCTATGTATTGATATCTCTCTGTTAGTGTGTCAAGTGGGTGTAAAGCGGCATAAACACAGCAGTGAAAAGCAGCTAAACCCCATTATAAAAATAAATTACTTTGAAACACCCATGAAACAAAGACAGTGAAAGAGAGAGAAATTCTTACACAATGCGTTCAGGGGCTGTGATGCAACCTGGATTGACCATATCTAGACGCACAGCTGGATGAGGCATAAGGGTGGACACTCTTGGGGCTGAGAGGTTTGGTGAGGTTGGGTGAGCAAACGCAGACCCTTTAAAGTAATACTGCGTGGTACCCATCGCATGGGTCCCAAATCTCCAGGTTCAAGGGCATCTTCCTACATCAAAAACATGCATGAGAAACCCAGAAGATGGTACACCGTGTGATGGGGAAAGGTTTCTAAAACGCACCTCATTTCTCATCTCCTTGTGCCCGGGTTCGCCATTCCTGCCACTTTACTAGCAAGCTCCCTACTTGGAGCATCAGCACCTTTAACCTCCTGTTCCATACAGGTTGCAATTTGTCCTGAGGATAAACGGGAAGACGTGGAACCAACGAGAGACTAGCTCTTGGTGTTGGGACAGGCACAGGTCACTCTATTTTCCCATCAGAAAGAAGAATTAACCACAGGCTTAGCCTGCCCCCCGGAACCAGAACAGGGCCTGAAGCCATTCTGCGATTTTGCGGCCAGCTCCCATAAAAACGAGTTGTAAAATGGAGGTTCAGGGCACTGCAATTCACAAACCTGCAGAGTTATAAATGATAACTCCCGTCCACAAATATATTGAGGGAAGGCAAAGAAGAGGATTTGAAATCAAGGCAGAATTGCAGGAAACAGATTTCAGGAGGTAGATACGAATCGCCTTTAAAGCACATGAAAAGCGGCAAAACGTTGACAATGATGCCCTTGGCCAAAAAGGGCGTATGCGTTTTTTCCTGAATATATTCAGGAAAAAACGCATACGCCCTTTTTGGCCAACCAAGCAACCTGGAAAGGCAAATCAGCGCTACAAAGAAGTCTCGCTTCCCATCGGTCAAAAGGGCCATGCTGAAAAAAGTGTCAAAACCAGAAATGCAGGACAGGCCATGGAGAAATGGGAGCCTTGCTACACTGATGGGCGGGATGTAAATTGCCAAGAGCCACTCTGGAGAAGTGTCCGGTGAGTCCTGAAACATCTGAAAAACACAGCTTAGAGAGCATAGGGCACTTCCACTCATGGGGGTATAAATTGGGAAAATTAAAAATCAGCAAGACACAAGCACCCCAAAGTTTAGGGCTGCTCTGTTGACCAGGACCTCCACTTCATTCCACCTTAAATATCCCAGGAAAGAGAAAAATGGATAAAGAAGTTGTGGTCCTTATGTACAATGGAATATCACTCAGCCATGAAATCAATGTCGTAAGGTTAGTAGCAGCATGATGAGTGGATTTAGGTATGACGATTCTAAGTGAAATAAGTCACACAGAAAAGGACACTACTCATAAGGTATCACTGATAGAGGGAATGTAAAAACCGTTACACTTGAACTGAATTACAAAACAGAACAGAGTCACACATGCAGAAAACACACTATGGCTGCTTAACGGGAAAGGTGAGGTGGGGTGATACATAAAACAAGGGTATCAAATTAGCTCAGATACCGTTCCATAAACCCAATATGTAATAGACAAGACCTACTCCTTGCTCAGAGAACTGGACTCAACACGCCCTATTCACCGCACAAGAATATATCTGACTAATAATAATCGTAAAACCTATGTATTGATATCTCTCTGTTAGTGTGTCAAGTGGGTGTAAAGCGGCATAAACACAGCAGTGAAAAGCAGCTAAACCCCATTATAAAAATAAATTACTTTGAAACAACCATGAAACAAAGACAGTGAAAGAGAGAGAAATTCTTACACAATGCGTTCAGGGGCTGTGATGCAACCTGGATTGACCATATCTAGACGCACAGCTGGATGAGACATAAGGGTGGACACTCTTGGGGCTGAGAGGTTTGGTGAGGTTGGGTGAGCAAACGCAGACCCTTTAAAGGAATACTGCGTGGTACCCATCGCATGGGTCCCAAATCTCCAGGTTCAAGGGCATCTTCCTACATCAAAAACATGCATGAGAAACCCAGAAGATGGTACACCGTGTGATGGGGAAAGGTTTCTAAAACGCACCTCATTTCTCATCTCCTTGTGCCCGGGTTCGCCATTCCAGCCGCTTTACTAGCAAGCTCCCTACTTGGAGCATCAGCACCTTTAACCTCCTGTTCCGTACAGGTTGCAATTTGTCCTGAGGATAAACGGGAAGACGTGGAACCAACGAGAGACTAGCTCTTGGTGTTGGGACAGGCACAGGTCACTCTATTTTCCCATCAGAAAGAAGAATTAACCACAGGCTCAGCCTGACCCCCGGAACCAGAACAGGGCCTGAAGCCATTCTGCGAGTTTGCGGCCAGCTCCCATAAAAACGAGTTGTAAAATGGAGGTTCAGGGCACTGCAATTCACAAACCTGCAGAGTTATAAATGAGAACTCTCGCCCACAAATATATTGAGGGAAGGCAAAGAAGAGGATTTGAAATCAAGGCAGAATTGCACGAAACAGATTTCAGGAGGTAGATACGAATCGCCTTTAAAGCACATGAAAAGCGGCAAAACGTTGACAATGATGCCCTTGGCCAAAAAGGGCGTATGCGTTTTTTCCTGAATATATTCAGGAAAAAACGCATACGCCCTTTTTGGCCAACCAAGCAACCTGGAAAGGCAAATCAGCGCTACAGAGAAGTCTCGCTTCCCATCGGTCAAAAGGGCCATGCTGAAAAAAGTGTCAAAACCAGAAATGCAGGACAGGCCATGGAGAAATGGGAGCCTTGCTACACTGATGGGCGGGATGTAAATTGCCAACAGCCACTCTGGAGAAGTGTACGGTGTGTCCTGAAACATCTGAAAAACACAGCTTAGAGAGCATAGGGCACTTCTACTCATGGGGGTATAAATTGGGAAAATGAAAAATCAGCAAGACACAAGCACCCCAAAGTTGAGGGCTGCTCTGTTGACAAGGACCTCCACTTCATTCCACCTTAAATATCCCAGGAAAGAGAAAAATGGATAAAGAAGTTGTGGTCCTTATGTACAATGGAATATCACTCAGCCATGAAATCAATGTCATAAGGTTAGTAGCAGCATGATGAGTGGATTTAGGTACGACGATTCTAAGTGAAATAAGTCACACAGAAAAGGACACTTCTCATAAGGTATCACTGATAGAGGGAATGTAAAAACCGTTACACTTGAACTGAATTACAAAACAGAACAGAGTCACACATGCAGAAAACAGACTATGGCTGCTTAACGGGAAAAGTGAGGTGGGGTGATACATAAAACAAGGGTATCAAATTAGCTCAGATACCATTCCATAAACCCAATATGTAGTAGACAAGACCTACTCCTTGCTCAGAGAACTGGACTCAACACGCCCTATTCACCGCACAAGAATATATCTGACTAATAATAATCGTAAAACCTATGTATTGATATCTCTCTGTTAGTGTGTCAAGTGGGTGTAAAGCGGCATAAACACAGCAGTGAAAAGCAGCTAAACCCCATTATAAAAATAAATTACTTTGAAACACCCATGAAACAAAGACAGTGAAAGAGAGAGAAATTCTTACACAATGCGTTCAGGGGCTGTGATGCAACCTGGATTGACCATATCTAGACGCACAGCTGGATGAGGCATAAGGGTGGACACTCTTGGGGCTGAGAGGTTTGGTGAGGTTGGGTGAGCAAACGCAGACCCTTTAAAGTAATACTGCGTGGTACCCATCGCATGGGTCCCAAATCTCCAGGTTCAAGGGCATCTTCCTACATCAAAAACATGCATGAGAAACCCAGAAGATGGTACACCGTGTGATGGGGAAAGGTTTCTAAAACGCACCTCATTTCTCATCTCCTTGTGCCCGGGTTCGCCATTCCTGCCACTTTACTAGCAAGCTCCCTACTTGGAGCATCAGCACCTTTAACCTCCTGTTCCATACAGGTTGCAATTTGTCCTGAGGATAAACGGGAAGACGTGGAACCAACGAGAGACTAGCTCTTGGTGTTGGGACAGGCACAGGTCACTCTATTTTCCCATCAGAAAGAAGAATTAACCACAGGCTTAGCCTGCCCCCCGGAACCAGAACAGGGCCTGAAGCCATTCTGCGATTTTGCGGCCAGCTCCCATAAAAACGAGTTGTAAAATGGAGGTTCAGTGCACTGCAATTCACAAACCTGCAGAGTTATAAATGATAACTCCCGTCCACAAATATATTGAGGGAAGGCAAAGAAGAGGATTTGAAATCAAGGCAGAATTGCAGGAAACAGATTTCAGGAGGTAGATACGAATCGCCTTTAAAGCACATGAAAAGCGGCAAAACGTTGACAATGATGCCCTTGGCCAAAAAGGGCGTATGCGTTTTTTCCTGAATATATTCAGGAAAAAACGCATACGCCCTTTTTGGCCAACCAAGCAACCTGGAAAGGCAAATCAGCGCTACAAAGAAGTCTCGCTTCCCATCGGTCAAAAGGGCCATGCTGAAAAAAGTGTCAAAACCAGAAATGCAGGACAGGCCATGGAGAAATGGGAGCCTTGCTACACTGATGGGCGGGATGTAAATTGCCAAGAGCCACTCTGGAGAAGTGTCCGGTGAGTCCTGAAACATCTGAAAAACACAGCTTAGAGAGCATAGGGCACTTCCACTCATGGGGGTATAAATTGGGAAAATTAAAAATCAGCAAGACACAAGCACCCCAAAGTTTAGGGCTGCTCTGTTGACCAGGACCTCCACTTCATTCCACCTTAAATATCCCAGGAAAGAGAAAAATGGATAAAGAAGTTGTGGTCCTTATGTACAATGGAATATCACTCAGCCATGAAATCAATGTCGTAAGGTTAGTAGCAGCATGATGAGTGGATTTAGGTATGACGATTCTAAGTGAAATAAGTCACACAGAAAAGGACACTACTCATAAGGTATCACTGATAGAGGGAATGTAAAAACCGTTACACTTGAACTGAATTACAAAACAGAACAGAGTCACACATGCAGAAAACACACTATGGCTGCTTAACGGGAAAGGTGAGGTGGGGTGATACATAAAACAAGGGTATCAAATTAGCTCAGATACCGTTCCATAAACCCAATATGTAATAGACAAGACCTACTCCTTGCTCAGAGAACTGGACTCAACACGCCCTATTCACCGCACAAGAATATATCTGACTAATAATAATCGTAAAACCTATGTATTGATATCTCTCTGTTAGTGTGTCAAGTGGGTGTAAAGCGGCATAAACACAGCAGTGAAAAGCAGCTAAACCCCATTATAAAAATAAATTACTTTGAAACAACCATGAAACAAAGACAGTGAAAGAGAGAGAAATTCTTACACAATGCGTTCAGGGGCTGTGATGCAACCTGGATTGACCATATCTAGACGCACAGCTGGATGAGACATAAGGGTGGACACTCTTGGGGCTGAGAGGTTTGGTGAGGTTGGGTGAGCAAACGCAGACCCTTTAAAGGAATACTGCGTGGTACCCATCGCATGGGTCCCAAATCTCCAGGTTCAAGGGCATCTTCCTACATCAAAAACATGCATGAGAAACCCAGAAGATGGTACACCGTGTGATGGGGAAAGGTTTCTAAAACGCACCTCATTTCTCATCTCCTTGTGCCCGGGTTCGCCATTCCAGCCGCTTTACTAGCAAGCTCCCTACTTGGAGCATCAGCACCTTTAACCTCCTGTTCCGTACAGGTTGCAATTTGTCCTGAGGATAAACGGGAAGACGTGGAACCAACGAGAGACTAGCTCTTGGTGTTGGGACAGGCACAGGTCACTCTATTTTCCCATCAGAAAGAAGAATTAACCACAGGCTCAGCCTGACCCCCGGAACCAGAACAGGGCCTGAAGCCATTCTGCGAGTTTGCGGCCAGCTCCCATAAAAACGAGTTGTAAAATGGAGGTTCAGGGCACTGCAATTCACAAACCTGCAGAGTTATAAATGAGAACTCTCGCCCACAAATATATTGAGGGAAGGCAAAGAAGAGGATTTGAAATCAAGGCAGAATTGCACGAAACAGATTTCAGGAGGTAGATACGAATCGCCTTTAAAGCACATGAAAAGCGGCAAAACGTTGACAATGATGCCCTTGGCCAAAAAGGGCGTATGCGTTTTTTCCTGAATATATTCAGGAAAAAACGCATACGCCCTTTTTGGCCAACCAAGCAACCTGGAAAGGCAAATCAGCGCTACAGAGAAGTCTCGCTTCCCATCGGTCAAAAGGGCCATGCTGAAAAAAGTGTCAAAACCAGAAATGCAGGACAGGCCATGGAGAAATGGGAGCCTTGCTACACTGATGGGCGGGATGTAAATTGCCAACAGCCACTCTGGAGAAGTGTACGGTGTGTCCTGAAACATCTGAAAAACACAGCTTAGAGAGCATAGGGCACTTCTACTCATGGGGGTATAAATTGGGAAAATGAAAAATCAGCAAGACACAAGCACCCCAAAGTTGAGGGCTGCTCTGTTGACAAGGACCTCCACTTCATTCCACCTTAAATATCCCAGGAAAGAGAAAAATGGATAAAGAAGTTGTGGTCCTTATGTACAATGGAATATCACTCAGCCATGAAATCAATGTCATAAGGTTAGTAGCAGCATGATGAGTGGATTTAGGTACGACGATTCTAAGTGAAATAAGTCACACAGAAAAGGACACTTCTCATAAGGTATCACTGATAGAGGGAATGTAAAAACCGTTACACTTGAACTGAATTACAAAACAGAACAGAGTCACACATGCAGAAAACAGACTATGGCTGCTTAACGGGAAAAGTGAGGTGGGGTGATACATAAAACAAGGGTATCAAATTAGCTCAGATACCATTCCATAAACCCAATATGTAGTAGACAAGACCTACTCCTTGCTCAGAGAACTGGACTCAACACGCCCTATTCACCGCACAAGAATATATCTGACTAATAATAATCGTAAAACCTATGTATTGATATCTCTCTGTTAGTGTGTCAAGTGGGTGTAAAGCGGCATAAACACAGCAGTGAAAAGCAGCTAAACCCCATTATAAAAATAAATTACTTTGAAACACCCATGAAACAAAGACAGTGAAAGAGAGAGAAATTCTTACACAATGCGTTCAGGGGCTGTGATGCAACCTGGATTGACCATATCTAGACGCACAGCTGGATGAGGCATAAGGGTGGACACTCTTGGGGCTGAGAGGTTTGGTGAGGTTGGGTGAGCAAACGCAGACCCTTTAAAGTAATACTGCGTGGTACCCATCGCATGGGTCCCAAATCTCCAGGTTCAAGGGCATCTTCCTACATCAAAAACATGCATGAGAAACCCAGAAGATGGTACACCGTGTGATGGGGAAAGGTTTCTAAAACGCACCTCATTTCTCATCTCCTTGTGCCCGGGTTCGCCATTCCTGCCACTTTACTAGCAAGCTCCCTACTTGGAGCATCAGCACCTTTAACCTCCTGTTCCATACAGGTTGCAATTTGTCCTGAGGATAAACGGGAAGACGTGGAACCAACGAGAGACTAGCTCTTGGTGTTGGGACAGGCACAGGTCACTCTATTTTCCCATCAGAAAGAAGAATTAACCACAGGCTTAGCCTGCCCCCCGGAACCAGAACAGGGCCTGAAGCCATTCTGCGATTTTGCGGCCAGCTCCCATAAAAACGAGTTGTAAAATGGAGGTTCAGTGCACTGCAATTCACAAACCTGCAGAGTTATAAATGATAACTCCCGTCCACAAATATATTGAGGGAAGGCAAAGAAGAGGATTTGAAATCAAGGCAGAATTGCAGGAAACAGATTTCAGGAGGTAGATACGAATCGCCTTTAAAGCACATGAAAAGCGGCAAAACGTTGACAATGATGCCCTTGGCCAAAAAGGGCGTATGCGTTTTTTCCTGAATATATTCAGGAAAAAACGCATACGCCCTTTTTGGCCAACCAAGCAACCTGGAAAGGCAAATCAGCGCTACAAAGAAGTCTCGCTTCCCATCGGTCAAAAGGGCCATGCTGAAAAAAGTGTCAAAACCAGAAATGCAGGACAGGCCATGGAGAAATGGGAGCCTTGCTACACTGATGGGCGGGATGTAAATTGCCAAGAGCCACTCTGGAGAAGTGTCCGGTGAGTCCTGAAACATCTGAAAAACACAGCTTAGAGAGCATAGGGCACTTCCACTCATGGGGGTATAAATTGGGAAAATTAAAAATCAGCAAGACACAAGCACCCCAAAGTTTAGGGCTGCTCTGTTGACCAGGACCTCCACTTCATTCCACCTTAAATATCCCAGGAAAGAGAAAAATGGATAAAGAAGTTGTGGTCCTTATGTACAATGGAATATCACTCAGCCATGAAATCAATGTCGTAAGGTTAGTAGCAGCATGATGAGTGGATTTAGGTATGACGATTCTAAGTGAAATAAGTCACACAGAAAAGGACACTACTCATAAGGTATCACTGATAGAGGGAATGTAAAAACCGTTACACTTGAACTGAATTACAAAACAGAACAGAGTCACACATGCAGAAAACACACTATGGCTGCTTAACGGGAAAGGTGAGGTGGGGTGATACATAAAACAAGGGTATCAAATTAGCTCAGATACCGTTCCATAAACCCAATATGTAATAGACAAGACCTACTCCTTGCTCAGAGAACTGGACTCAACACGCCCTATTCACCGCACAAGAATATATCTGACTAATAATAATCGTAAAACCTATGTATTGATATCTCTCTGTTAGTGTGTCAAGTGGGTGTAAAGCGGCATAAACACAGCAGTGAAAAGCAGCTAAACCCCATTATAAAAATAAATTACTTTGAAACAACCATGAAACAAAGACAGTGAAAGAGAGAGAAATTCTTACACAATGCGTTCAGGGGCTGTGATGCAACCTGGATTGACCATATCTAGACGCACAGCTGGATGAGACATAAGGGTGGACACTCTTGGGGCTGAGAGGTTTGGTGAGGTTGGGTGAGCAAACGCAGACCCTTTAAAGGAATACTGCGTGGTACCCATCGCATGGGTCCCAAATCTCCAGGTTCAAGGGCATCTTCCTACATCAAAAACATGCATGAGAAACCCAGAAGATGGTACACCGTGTGATGGGGAAAGGTTTCTAAAACGCACCTCATTTCTCATCTCCTTGTGCCCGGGTTCGCCATTCCAGCCGCTTTACTAGCAAGCTCCCTACTTGGAGCATCAGCACCTTTAACCTCCTGTTCCGTACAGGTTGCAATTTGTCCTGAGGATAAACGGGAAGACGTGGAACCAACGAGAGACTAGCTCTTGGTGTTGGGACAGGCACAGGTCACTCTATTTTCCCATCAGAAAGAAGAATTAACCACAGGCTCAGCCTGACCCCCGGAACCAGAACAGGGCCTGAAGCCATTCTGCGAGTTTGCGGCCAGCTCCCATAAAAACGAGTTGTAAAATGGAGGTTCAGGGCACTGCAATTCACAAACCTGCAGAGTTGTAAATGATAACTCTCGTCCACAAATATATTGAGGGAAGGCAAAGAAGAGGATTTGAAATCAAGGCAGAATTGCAGGAAACAGATTTCAGGAGGTAGATACGAATCGCCTTTAAAGCACATGAAAAGCGGCAAAACGTTGACAATGATGCCCTTGGCCAAAAAGGGCGTATGCGTTTTTTCCTGAATATATTCAGGAAAAAACGCATACGCCCTTTTTGGCCAACCAAGCAACCTGGAAAGGCAAATCAGCGCTACAAAGAAGTCTCGCTTCCCATCGGTCAAAAGGGCCATGCTGAAAAAAGTGTCAAAACCAGAAATGCAGGACAGGCCATGGAGAAATGGGAGCCTTGCTACACTGATGGGCGGGATGTAAATTGCCAAGAGCCACTCTGGAGAAGTGTCCGGTGAGTCCTGAAACATCTGAAAAACACAGCTTAGAGAGCATAGGGCTCTTCCACTCATGGGGGTATAAATTGGGAAAATTAAAAATCAGCAAGACACAAGCACCCCAAAGTTTAGGGCTGCTCTGTTGACCAGGACCTCCACTTCATTCCACCTTAAATATCCCAGGAAAGAGAAAAATGGATAAAGAAGTTGTGGTCCTTATGTACAATGGAATATCACTCAGCCAGGAAATCAATGTCGTAAGGTTAGTAGCAGCATGATGAGTGGATTTAGGTATGACGATTCTAAGTGAAATAAGTCACACAGAAAAGGACACTACTCATAAGGTATCACTGATAGAGGGAATGTAAAAACCGTTACACTTGAACTGAATTACAAAACAGAACAGAGTCACACATGCAGAAAACACACTATGGCTGCTTAACGGGAAAGGTGAGGTGGGGTGATACATAAAACAAGGGTATCAAATTAGCTCAGATACCGTTCCATAAACCCAATATGTAATAGACAAGACCTACTCCTTGCTCAGAGAACTGGACTCAACATGCCCTATTCACCGCACAAGAATATATCTGACTAATAATAATCGTAAAACCTATGTATTGATATCTCTCTGTTAGTGTGTCAAGTGGGTGTAAAGCGGCATAAACACAGCAGTGAAAAGCAGCTAAACCCCATTATAAAAATAAATTACTTTGAAACAACCATGAAACAAAGACAGTGAAAGAGAGAGAAATTCTTACACAATGCATTCAGGGGCTGTGATGCAACCTGGATTGACCATATCTAGACGCAAAGCTGGATGAGACATAAGGGTGGACACTCTTGGGGCTGAGAGGTTTGGTGAGGTTGGGTGAGCAAACGCAGACCCTTTAAAGGAATACTGCGTGGTACCCATCGCATGGGTCCCAAATCTCCAGGTTCAAGGGCATCTTCCTACATCAAAAACATGCATGAGAAACCCAGAAGATGGTACACCGTGTGATGGGGAAAGGTTTCTAAAACGCACCTCATTTCTCATCTCCTTGTGCCCGGGTTCGCCATTCCAGCCGCTTTACTAGCAAGCTCCCTACTTGGAGCATCAGCACCTTTAACCTCCTGTTCCGTACAGGTTGCAATTTGTCCTGAGGATAAACGGGAAGACGTGGAACCAACGAGAGACTAGCTCTTGGTGTTGGGACAGGCACAGGTCACTCTATTTTCCCATCAGAAAGAAGAATTAACCACAGGCTCAGCCTGCCCCCCGGAACCAGAACAGGGCCTGAAGCCATTCTGCAATTTTGCGGCCAGCTCCCATAAAAACGAGTTGTAAAATGGAGGTTCAGGGCACTGCAATTCACAAACCTGCAGAGTTATAAATGATAACTCTCGTCCACAAATATATTGAGGGAAGGCAAAGAAGAGGATTTGAAATCAAGGCAGAATTGCACGAAACAGATTTCAGGAGGTAGATACGAATCGCCTTTAAAGCACATGAGAAGCGGCAAAACGTTGACAATGATGCCCTTGGCCATAAAGGGGGTATGCGTTTTTTCCTGAATATATTCAGGAAAAAACGCATACGCCCTTTTTGGCCAACCAAGCAACCTGGAAAGGCAAATCAGCGCTACAAAGAAGTCTCGCTTCCCATCGGTCAAAAGGGCCATGCTGAAAAAAGTGTCAAAACCAGAAATGCAGGACAGGCCATGGAGAAATGGGAGCCTTGCTACACTGATGGGCGGGATGTAAATTGCCAAGAGCCACTCTGGAGAAGTGTCCGGTGAGTCCTGAAACATCTGAAAAACACAGCTTAGAGAGCATAGGGCACTTCCACTCATGGGGGTATAAATTGGGAAAATTAAAAATCAGCAAGACACAAGCACCCCAAAGTTTAGGGCTGCTCTGTTGACCAGGACCTCCACTTCATTCCACCTTAAATATCCCAGGAAAGAGAAAAATGGATAAAGAAGTTGTGGTCCTTATGTACAATGGAATATCACTCAGCCAGGAAATCAATGTCGTAAGGTTAGTAGCAGCATGATGAGTGGATTTAGGTACGACGATTCTAAGTGAAATAACTCACACAGAAAAGGACACTTCTCATAAGGTATCACTGATAGAGGGAATGTAAAAACCGTTACACTTGAACTGAATTACAAAACAGAACAGAGTCACACATGCAGAAAACACACTATGGCTGCTTAACGGGAAAGGTGAGGTGGGGTGATACATAAAACAAGGGTATCAAATTAGCTCAGATACCGTTCCATAAACCCAATATGTAATAGACAAGACCTACTCCTTGCTCAGAGAACTGGACTCAACACGCCCTATTCACCGCACAAGAATATATCTGACTAATAATAATCGTAAAACCTATGTATTGATATCTCTCTGTTAGTGTGTCAAGTGGGTGTAAAGCGGCATAAACACAGCAGTGAAAAGCAGCTAAACCCCATTATAAAAATAAATTACTTTGAAACACCCATGAAACAAAGACAGTGAAAGAGAGAGAAATTCTTACACAATGCGTTCAGGAGCTGTGATGCAACCTGGATTGACCATATCTAGACGCACAGCTGGATGAGACATAAGGGTGGACACTCTTGGGGCTGAGAGGTTTGGTGAGGTTGGGTGAGCAAACGCAGACCCTTTAAAGTAATACTGCGTGGTACGAATCACATGGGTCCCAAATCTCCAGGTTCAAGGGCATCTTCCTACATCAAAAACATGCATGAGAAACCCAGAAGATGGTACACCGTGTGATGGGGAAAGGTTTCTAAAACGCACCTCATTTCTCATCTCCTTGTGCCCGGGTTCGCCATTCCAGCCGCTTTACTAGCAAGCTCCCTACTTGGGGCATCAGCACCTTTAACCTCCTGTTCCGTACAGGTTGCAATTTGTCCTGAGGATAAACGGGAAGACGTGGAACCAACGAGAGACTAGCTCTTGGTGTTGGGACAGGCACAGGTCACTCTATTTTCCCATCAGAAAGAAGAATTAACCACAGGCTCAGCCTGCCCCCCGGAACCAGAACAGGGCCTGAAGCCATTCTGCGATTTTGCGGCCAGCTCCCATAAAAACGAGTTGTAAAATGGAGGTTCAGGGCACTGCAATTCACAAACCTGCAGAGTTATAAATGATAACTCTCGTCCACAAATATATTGAGGGAAGGCAAAGAAGAGGATTTGAAATCAAGGCAGAATTGCAGGAAACAGATTTCAGGAGGTAGATACGAATCGCCTTTAAAGCACATGAAAAGCGGCAAAACGTTGACAATGATGCCCTTGGCCAAAAAGGGCGTATGCGTTTTTTCCTGAATATATTCAGGAAAAAACGCATACGCCCTTTTTGGCCAACCAAGCAACCTGGAAAGGCAAATCAGCGCTACAAAGAAGTCTCGCTTCCCATCGGTCAAAAGGGCCATGCTGAAAAAAGTGTCAAAACCAGAAATGCAGGACAGGCCATGGAGAAATGGGAGCCTTGCTACACTGATGGGCGGGATGTAAATTGCCAAGAGCCACTCTGGAGAAGTGTCCGGTGAGTCCTGAAACATCTGAAAAACACAGCTTAGAGAGCATAGGGCTCTTCCACTCATGGGGGTATAAATTGGGAAAATTAAAAATCAGCAAGACACAAGCACCCCAAAGTTTAGGGCTGCTCTGTTGACCAGGACCTCCACTTCATTCCACCTTAAATATCCCAGGAAAGAGAAAAATGGATAAAGAAGTTGTGGTCCTTATGTACAATGGAATATCACTCAGCCAGGAAATCAATGTCGTAAGGTTAGTAGCAGCATGATGAGTGGATTTAGGTATGACGATTCTAAGTGAAATAAGTCACACAGAAAAGGACACTACTCATAAGGTATCACTGATAGAGGGAATGTAAAAACCGTTACACTTGAACTGAATTACAAAACAGAACAGAGTCACACATGCAGAAAACACACTATGGCTGCTTAACGGGAAAGGTGAGGTGGGGTGATACATAAAACAAGGGTATCAAATTAGCTCAGATACCGTTCCATAAACCCAATATGTAATAGACAAGACCTACTCCTTGCTCAGAGAACTGGACTCAACATGCCCTATTCACCGCACAAGAATATATCTGACTAATAATAATCGTAAAACCTATGTATTGATATCTCTCTGTTAGTGTGTCAAGTGGGTGTAAAGCGGCATAAACACAGCAGTGAAAAGCAGCTAAACCCCATTATAAAAATAAATTACTTTGAAACAACCATGAAACAAAGACAGTGAAAGAGAGAGAAATTCTTACACAATGCATTCAGGGGCTGTGATGCAACCTGGATTGACCATATCTAGACGCAAAGCTGGATGAGACATAAGGGTGGACACTCTTGGGGCTGAGAGGTTTGGTGAGGTTGGGTGAGCAAACGCAGACCCTTTAAAGGAATACTGCGTGGTACCCATCGCATGGGTCCCAAATCTCCAGGTTCAAGGGCATCTTCCTACATCAAAAACATGCATGAGAAACCCAGAAGATGGTACACCGTGTGATGGGGAAAGGTTTCTAAAACGCACCTCATTTCTCATCTCCTTGTGCCCGGGTTCGCCATTCCAGCCGCTTTACTAGCAAGCTCCCTACTTGGAGCATCAGCACCTTTAACCTCCTGTTCCGTACAGGTTGCAATTTGTCCTGAGGATAAACGGGAAGACGTGGAACCAACGAGAGACTAGCTCTTGGTGTTGGGACAGGCACAGGTCACTCTATTTTCCCATCAGAAAGAAGAATTAACCACAGGCTCAGCCTGCCCCCCGGAACCAGAACAGGGCCTGAAGCCATTCTGCAATTTTGCGGCCAGCTCCCATAAAAACGAGTTGTAAAATGGAGGTTCAGGGCACTGCAATTCACAAACCTGCAGAGTTATAAATGATAACTCTCGTCCACAAATATATTGAGGGAAGGCAAAGAAGAGGATTTGAAATCAAGGCAGAATTGCACGAAACAGATTTCAGGAGGTAGATACGAATCGCCTTTAAAGCACATGAGAAGCGGCAAAACGTTGACAATGATGCCCTTGGCCATAAAGGGGGTATGCGTTTTTTCCTGAATATATTCAGGAAAAAACGCATACGCCCTTTTTGGCCAACCAAGCAACCTGGAAAGGCAAATCAGCGCTACAAAGAAGTCTCGCTTCCCATCGGTCAAAAGGGCCATGCTGAAAAAAGTGTCAAAACCAGAAATGCAGGACAGGCCATGGAGAAATGGGAGCCTTGCTACACTGATGGGCGGGATGTAAATTGCCAAGAGCCACTCTGGAGAAGTGTCCGGTGAGTCCTGAAACATCTGAAAAACACAGCTTAGAGAGCATAGGGCACTTCCACTCATGGGGGTATAAATTGGGAAAATTAAAAATCAGCAAGACACAAGCACCCCAAAGTTTAGGGCTGCTCTGTTGACCAGGACCTCCACTTCATTCCACCTTAAATATCCCAGGAAAGAGAAAAATGGATAAAGAAGTTGTGGTCCTTATGTACAATGGAATATCACTCAGCCAGGAAATCAATGTCGTAAGGTTAGTAGCAGCATGATGAGTGGATTTAGGTACGACGATTCTAAGTGAAATAACTCACACAGAAAAGGACACTTCTCATAAGGTATCACTGATAGAGGGAATGTAAAAACCGTTACACTTGAACTGAATTACAAAACAGAACAGAGTCACACATGCAGAAAACACACTATGGCTGCTTAACGGGAAAGGTGAGGTGGGGTGATACATAAAACAAGGGTATCAAATTAGCTCAGATACCGTTCCATAAACCCAATATGTAATAGACAAGACCTACTCCTTGCTCAGAGAACTGGACTCAACACGCCCTATTCACCGCACAAGAATATATCTGACTAATAATAATCGTAAAACCTATGTATTGATATCTCTCTGTTAGTGTGTCAAGTGGGTGTAAAGCGGCATAAACACAGCAGTGAAAAGCAGCTAAACCCCATTATAAAAATAAATTACTTTGAAACACCCATGAAACAAAGACAGTGAAAGAGAGAGAAATTCTTACACAATGCGTTCAGGAGCTGTGATGCAACCTGGATTGACCATATCTAGACGCACAGCTGGATGAGACATAAGGGTGGACACTCTTGGGGCTGAGAGGTTTGGTGAGGTTGGGTGAGCAAACGCAGACCCTTTAAAGTAATACTGCGTGGTACGAATCACATGGGTCCCAAATCTCCAGGTTCAAGGGCATCTTCCTACATCAAAAACATGCATGAGAAACCCAGAAGATGGTACACCGTGTGATGGGGAAAGGTTTCTAAAACGCACCTCATTTCTCATCTCCTTGTGCCCGGGTTCGCCATTCCAGCCGCTTTACTAGCAAGCTCCCTACTTGGGGCATCAGCACCTTTAACCTCCTGTTCCGTACAGGTTGCAATTTGTCCTGAGGATAAACGGGAAGACGTGGAACCAACGAGAGACTAGCTCTTGGTGTTGGGACAGGCACAGGTCACTCTATTTTCCCATCAGAAAGAAGAATTAACCACAGGCTCAGCCTGCCCCCCGGAACCAGAACAGGGCCTGAAGCCATTCTGCGAGTTTGCGGCCAGCTCCCATAAAAACGAGTTGTAAAATGGAGGTTCAGGGCACTGCAATTCACAAACCTGCAGAGTTGTAAATGATAACTCTCGTCCACAAATATATTGAGGGAAGGCAAAGAAGAGGATTTGAAATCAAGGCAGAATTGCAGGAAACAGATTTCAGGAGGTAGATACGAATCGCCTTTAAAGCACATGAAAAGCGGCAAAACGTTGACAATGATGCCCTTGGCCAAAAAGGGCGTATGCGTTTTTTCCTGAATATATTCAGGAAAAAACGCATACGCCCTTTTTGGCCAACCAAGCAACCTGGAAAGGCAAATCAGCGCTACAAAGAAGTCTCGCTTCCCATCGGTCAAAAGGGCCATGCTGAAAAAAGTGTCAAAACCAGAAATGCAGGACAGGCCATGGAGAAATGGGAGCCTTGCTACACTGATGGGCGGGATGTAAATTGCCAAGAGCCACTCTGGAGAAGTGTCCGGTGAGTCCTGAAACATCTGAAAAACACAGCTTAGAGAGCATAGGGCTCTTCCACTCATGGGGGTATAAATTGGGAAAATTAAAAATCAGCAAGACACAAGCACCCCAAAGTTTAGGGCTGCTCTGTTGACCAGGACCTCCACTTCATTCCACCTTAAATATCCCAGGAAAGAGAAAAATGGATAAAGAAGTTGTGGTCCTTATGTACAATGGAATATCACTCAGCCAGGAAATCAATGTCGTAAGGTTAGTAGCAGCATGATGAGTGGATTTAGGTATGACGATTCTAAGTGAAATAAGTCACACAGAAAAGGACACTACTCATAAGGTATCACTGATAGAGGGAATGTAAAAACCGTTACACTTGAACTGAATTACAAAACAGAACAGAGTCACACATGCAGAAAACACACTATGGCTGCTTAACGGGAAAGGTGAGGTGGGGTGATACATAAAACAAGGGTATCAAATTAGCTCAGATACCGTTCCATAAACCCAATATGTAATAGACAAGACCTACTCCTTGCTCAGAGAACTGGACTCAACATGCCCTATTCACCGCACAAGAATATATCTGACTAATAATAATCGTAAAACCTATGTATTGATATCTCTCTGTTAGTGTGTCAAGTGGGTGTAAAGCGGCATAAACACAGCAGTGAAAAGCAGCTAAACCCCATTATAAAAATAAATTACTTTGAAACAACCATGAAACAAAGACAGTGAAAGAGAGAGAAATTCTTACACAATGCATTCAGGGGCTGTGATGCAACCTGGATTGACCATATCTAGACGCAAAGCTGGATGAGACATAAGGGTGGACACTCTTGGGGCTGAGAGGTTTGGTGAGGTTGGGTGAGCAAACGCAGACCCTTTAAAGGAATACTGCGTGGTACCCATCGCATGGGTCCCAAATCTCCAGGTTCAAGGGCATCTTCCTACATCAAAAACATGCATGAGAAACCCAGAAGATGGTACACCGTGTGATGGGGAAAGGTTTCTAAAACGCACCTCATTTCTCATCTCCTTGTGCCCGGGTTCGCCATTCCAGCCGCTTTACTAGCAAGCTCCCTACTTGGAGCATCAGCACCTTTAACCTCCTGTTCCGTACAGGTTGCAATTTGTCCTGAGGATAAACGGGAAGACGTGGAACCAACGAGAGACTAGCTCTTGGTGTTGGGACAGGCACAGGTCACTCTATTTTCCCATCAGAAAGAAGAATTAACCACAGGCTCAGCCTGCCCCCCGGAACCAGAACAGGGCCTGAAGCCATTCTGCAATTTTGCGGCCAGCTCCCATAAAAACGAGTTGTAAAATGGAGGTTCAGGGCACTGCAATTCACAAACCTGCAGAGTTATAAATGATAACTCTCGTCCACAAATATATTGAGGGAAGGCAAAGAAGAGGATTTGAAATCAAGGCAGAATTGCACGAAACAGATTTCAGGAGGTAGATACGAATCGCCTTTAAAGCACATGAGAAGCGGCAAAACGTTGACAATGATGCCCTTGGCCATAAAGGGGGTATGCGTTTTTTCCTGAATATATTCAGGAAAAAACGCATACGCCCTTTTTGGCCAACCAAGCAACCTGGAAAGGCAAATCAGCGCTACAAAGAAGTCTCGCTTCCCATCGGTCAAAAGGGCCATGCTGAAAAAAGTGTCAAAACCAGAAATGCAGGACAGGCCATGGAGAAATGGGAGCCTTGCTACACTGATGGGCGGGATGTAAATTGCCAAGAGCCACTCTGGAGAAGTGTCCGGTGAGTCCTGAAACATCTGAAAAACACAGCTTAGAGAGCATAGGGCACTTCCACTCATGGGGGTATAAATTGGGAAAATTAAAAATCAGCAAGACACAAGCACCCCAAAGTTTAGGGCTGCTCTGTTGACCAGGACCTCCACTTCATTCCACCTTAAATATCCCAGGAAAGAGAAAAATGGATAAAGAAGTTGTGGTCCTTATGTACAATGGAATATCACTCAGCCAGGAAATCAATGTCGTAAGGTTAGTAGCAGCATGATGAGTGGATTTAGGTACGACGATTCTAAGTGAAATAACTCACACAGAAAAGGACACTTCTCATAAGGTATCACTGATAGAGGGAATGTAAAAACCGTTACACTTGAACTGAATTACAAAACAGAACAGAGTCACACATGCAGAAAACACACTATGGCTGCTTAACGGGAAAGGTGAGGTGGGGTGATACATAAAACAAGGGTATCAAATTAGCTCAGATACCGTTCCATAAACCCAATATGTAATAGACAAGACCTACTCCTTGCTCAGAGAACTGGACTCAACACGCCCTATTCACCGCACAAGAATATATCTGACTAATAATAATCGTAAAACCTATGTATTGATATCTCTCTGTTAGTGTGTCAAGTGGGTGTAAAGCGGCATAAACACAGCAGTGAAAAGCAGCTAAACCCCATTATAAAAATAAATTACTTTGAAACACCCATGAAACAAAGACAGTGAAAGAGAGAGAAATTCTTACACAATGCGTTCAGGAGCTGTGATGCAACCTGGATTGACCATATCTAGACGCACAGCTGGATGAGACATAAGGGTGGACACTCTTGGGGCTGAGAGGTTTGGTGAGGTTGGGTGAGCAAACGCAGACCCTTTAAAGTAATACTGCGTGGTACGAATCACATGGGTCCCAAATCTCCAGGTTCAAGGGCATCTTCCTACATCAAAAACATGCATGAGAAACCCAGAAGATGGTACACCGTGTGATGGGGAAAGGTTTCTAAAACGCACCTCATTTCTCATCTCCTTGTGCCCGGGTTCGCCATTCCAGCCGCTTTACTAGCAAGCTCCCTACTTGGGGCATCAGCACCTTTAACCTCCTGTTCCGTACAGGTTGCAATTTGTCCTGAGGATAAACGGGAAGACGTGGAACCAACGAGAGACTAGCTCTTGGTGTTGGGACAGGCACAGGTCACTCTATTTTCCCATCAGAAAGAAGAATTAACCACAGGCTCAGCCTGCCCCCCGGAACCAGAACAGGGCCTGAAGCCATTCTGCGATTTTGCGGCCAGCTCCCATAAAAACGAGTTGTAAAATGGAGGTTCAGGGCACTGCAATTCACAAACCTGCAGAGTTATAAATGATAACTCTCGTCCACAAATATATTGAGGGAAGGCAAAGAAGAGGATTTGAAATCAAGGCAGAATTGCAGGAAACAGATTTCAGGAGGTAGATACGAATCGCCTTTAAAGCACATGAAAAGCGGCAAAACGTTGACAATGATGCCCTTGGCCAAAAAGGGCGTATGCGTTTTTTCCTGAATATATTCAGGAAAAAACGCATACGCCCTTTTTGGCCAACCAAGCAACCTGGAAAGGCAAATCAGCGCTACAAAGAAGTCTCGCTTCCCATCGGTCAAAAGGGCCATGCTGAAAAAAGTGTCAAAACCAGAAATGCAGGACAGGCCATGGAGAAATGGGAGCCTTGCTACACTGATGGGCGGGATGTAAATTGCCAAGAGCCACTCTGGAGAAGTGTCCGGTGAGTCCTGAAACATCTGAAAAACACAGCTTAGAGAGCATAGGGCTCTTCCACTCATGGGGGTATAAATTGGGAAAATTAAAAATCAGCAAGACACAAGCACCCCAAAGTTTAGGGCTGCTCTGTTGACCAGGACCTCCACTTCATTCCACCTTAAATATCCCAGGAAAGAGAAAAATGGATAAAGAAGTTGTGGTCCTTATGTACAATGGAATATCACTCAGCCAGGAAATCAATGTCGTAAGGTTAGTAGCAGCATGATGAGTGGATTTAGGTATGACGATTCTAAGTGAAATAAGTCACACAGAAAAGGACACTACTCATAAGGTATCACTGATAGAGGGAATGTAAAAACCGTTACACTTGAACTGAATTACAAAACAGAACAGAGTCACACATGCAGAAAACACACTATGGCTGCTTAACGGGAAAGGTGAGGTGGGGTGATACATAAAACAAGGGTATCAAATTAGCTCAGATACCGTTCCATAAACCCAATATGTAATAGACAAGACCTACTCCTTGCTCAGAGAACTGGACTCAACATGCCCTATTCACCGCACAAGAATATATCTGACTAATAATAATCGTAAAACCTATGTATTGATATCTCTCTGTTAGTGTGTCAAGTGGGTGTAAAGCGGCATAAACACAGCAGTGAAAAGCAGCTAAACCCCATTATAAAAATAAATTACTTTGAAACAACCATGAAACAAAGACAGTGAAAGAGAGAGAAATTCTTACACAATGCATTCAGGGGCTGTGATGCAACCTGGATTGACCATATCTAGACGCAAAGCTGGATGAGACATAAGGGTGGACACTCTTGGGGCTGAGAGGTTTGGTGAGGTTGGGTGAGCAAACGCAGACCCTTTAAAGGAATACTGCGTGGTACCCATCGCATGGGTCCCAAATCTCCAGGTTCAAGGGCATCTTCCTACATCAAAAACATGCATGAGAAACCCAGAAGATGGTACACCGTGTGATGGGGAAAGGTTTCTAAAACGCACCTCATTTCTCATCTCCTTGTGCCCGGGTTCGCCATTCCAGCCGCTTTACTAGCAAGCTCCCTACTTGGAGCATCAGCACCTTTAACCTCCTGTTCCGTACAGGTTGCAATTTGTCCTGAGGATAAACGGGAAGACGTGGAACCAACGAGAGACTAGCTCTTGGTGTTGGGACAGGCACAGGTCACTCTATTTTCCCATCAGAAAGAAGAATTAACCACAGGCTCAGCCTGCCCCCCGGAACCAGAACAGGGCCTGAAGCCATTCTGCAATTTTGCGGCCAGCTCCCATAAAAACGAGTTGTAAAATGGAGGTTCAGGGCACTGCAATTCACAAACCTGCAGAGTTATAAATGATAACTCTCGTCCACAAATATATTGAGGGAAGGCAAAGAAGAGGATTTGAAATCAAGGCAGAATTGCACGAAACAGATTTCAGGAGGTAGATACGAATCGCCTTTAAAGCACATGAGAAGCGGCAAAACGTTGACAATGATGCCCTTGGCCATAAAGGGGGTATGCGTTTTTTCCTGAATATATTCAGGAAAAAACGCATACGCCCTTTTTGGCCAACCAAGCAACCTGGAAAGGCAAATCAGCGCTACAAAGAAGTCTCGCTTCCCATCGGTCAAAAGGGCCATGCTGAAAAAAGTGTCAAAACCAGAAATGCAGGACAGGCCATGGAGAAATGGGAGCCTTGCTACACTGATGGGCGGGATGTAAATTGCCAAGAGCCACTCTGGAGAAGTGTCCGGTGAGTCCTGAAACATCTGAAAAACACAGCTTAGAGAGCATAGGGCACTTCCACTCATGGGGGTATAAATTGGGAAAATTAAAAATCAGCAAGACACAAGCACCCCAAAGTTTAGGGCTGCTCTGTTGACCAGGACCTCCACTTCATTCCACCTTAAATATCCCAGGAAAGAGAAAAATGGATAAAGAAGTTGTGGTCCTTATGTACAATGGAATATCACTCAGCCAGGAAATCAATGTCGTAAGGTTAGTAGCAGCATGATGAGTGGATTTAGGTACGACGATTCTAAGTGAAATAACTCACACAGAAAAGGACACTTCTCATAAGGTATCACTGATAGAGGGAATGTAAAAACCGTTACACTTGAACTGAATTACAAAACAGAACAGAGTCACACATGCAGAAAACACACTATGGCTGCTTAACGGGAAAGGTGAGGTGGGGTGATACATAAAACAAGGGTATCAAATTAGCTCAGATACCGTTCCATAAACCCAATATGTAATAGACAAGACCTACTCCTTGCTCAGAGAACTGGACTCAACACGCCCTATTCACCGCACAAGAATATATCTGACTAATAATAATCGTAAAACCTATGTATTGATATCTCTCTGTTAGTGTGTCAAGTGGGTGTAAAGCGGCATAAACACAGCAGTGAAAAGCAGCTAAACCCCATTATAAAAATAAATTACTTTGAAACACCCATGAAACAAAGACAGTGAAAGAGAGAGAAATTCTTACACAATGCGTTCAGGAGCTGTGATGCAACCTGGATTGACCATATCTAGACGCACAGCTGGATGAGACATAAGGGTGGACACTCTTGGGGCTGAGAGGTTTGGTGAGGTTGGGTGAGCAAACGCAGACCCTTTAAAGTAATACTGCGTGGTACGAATCACATGGGTCCCAAATCTCCAGGTTCAAGGGCATCTTCCTACATCAAAAACATGCATGAGAAACCCAGAAGATGGTACACCGTGTGATGGGGAAAGGTTTCTAAAACGCACCTCATTTCTCATCTCCTTGTGCCCGGGTTCGCCATTCCAGCCGCTTTACTAGCAAGCTCCCTACTTGGGGCATCAGCACCTTTAACCTCCTGTTCCGTACAGGTTGCAATTTGTCCTGAGGATAAACGGGAAGACGTGGAACCAACGAGAGACTAGCTCTTGGTGTTGGGACAGGCACAGGTCACTCTATTTTCCCATCAGAAAGAAGAATTAACCACAGGCTCAGCCTGCCCCCCGGAACCAGAACAGGGCCTGAAGCCATTCTGCGATTTTGCGGCCAGCTCCCATAAAAACGAGTTGTAAAATGGAGGTTCAGGGCACTGCAATTCACAAACCTGCAGAGTTATAAATGATAACTCTCGTCCACAAATATATTGAGGGAAGGCAAAGAAGAGGATTTGAAATCAAGGCAGAATTGCACGAAACAGATTTCAGGAGGTAGATACGAATCGCCTTTAAAGCACATGAAAAGCGGCAAAACGTTGACAATGATGCCCTTGGCCAAAAAGGGCGTATGCGTTTTTTCCTGAATATATTCAGGAAAAAACGCATACGCCCTTTTTGGCCAACCAAGCAACCTGGAAAGGCAAATCAGCACTACAAAGAAGTCTCGCTTCCCATCGGTCAAAAGGGCCATGCTGAAAAAAGTGTCAAAACCAGAAATGCAGGACAGGCCATGGAGAAATGGGAGCCTTGCTACACTGATGGGCGGGATGTAAATTGCCAAGAGCCACTCTGGAGAAGTGTCCGGTGAGTCCTGAAACATCTGAAAAACACAGCTTAGAGAGCATAGGGCACTTCCACTCATGGGGGTATAAATTGGGAAAATTAAAAATCAGCAAGACACAAGCACCCCAAAGTTTAGGGCTGCTCTGTTGACCAGGACCTCCACTTCATTCCACCTTAAATATCCCAGGAAAGAGAAAAATGGATAAAGAAGTTGTGGTCCTTATGTACAATGGAATATCACTCAGCCAGGAAATCAATGTCGTAAGGTTAGTAGCAGCATGATGAGTGGATTTAGGTATGACGATTCTAAGTGAAATAAGTCACAGAGAAAAGGACACTTCTCATAAGGTATCACTGATAGAGGGAATGTAAAAACCGTTACACTTGAACTGAATTACAAAACAGAACAGAGTCACACATGCAGAAAACACACTATGGCTGCTTAACGGGAAAGGTGAGGTGGGGTGATACATAAAACAAGGGTATCAAATTAGCTCAGATACCGTTCCATAAACCCAATATGTAATAGACAAGACCTACTCCTTGCTCAGAGAACTGGACTCAACACGCCCTATTCACCGCACAAGAATATATCTGACTAATAATAATCGTAAAACCTATGTATTGATATCTCTCTGTTAGTGTGTCAAGTGGGTGTAAAGCGGCATAAACACAGCAGTGAAAAGCAGCTAAACCCCATTATAAAAATAAATTACTTTGAAACCACCATGAAACAAAGACAGTGAAAGAGAGAGAAATTCTTACACAATGCGTTCAGGGGCTGTGATGCAACCTGGATTGACCATATCTAGACGCACAGCTGGATGAGACATAAGGGTGGACACTCTTGGGGCTGAGAGGTTTGGTGAGGTTGGGTGAGCAAACGCAGACCCTTTAAAGGAATACTGCGTGGTACCCATCGCATGGGTCCCAAATCTCCAGGTTCAAGGGCATCTTCCTACATCAAAAACATGCATGAGAAACCCAGAAGATGGTACACCGTATGATGGGGAAAGGTTTCTAAAACGCACCTCATTTCTCATCTCCTTGTGCCCGGGTTCGCCATTCCAGCCGCTTTACTAGCAAGCTCCCTACTTGGAGCATCAGCACCTTTAACCTCCTGTTCCGTACAGGTTGCAATTTGTCCTGAGGATAAACGGGAAGACGTGGAACCAACGAGAGACTAGCTCTTGGTGTTGGGACAGGCACAGGTCACTCTATTTTCCCATCAGAAAGAAGAATTAACCACAGGCTCAGCCTGCCCCCCGGAACCAGAACATGGCCTGAAGCCATTCTGCGATTTTGCGGCCAGCTCCCATAAAAACGAGTTGTAAAATGGAGGTTCAGGGCACTGCAATTCACAAACCTGCAGAGTTATAAATGATAACTCTCGTCCACAAATATATTGAGGGAAGGCAAAGAAGAGGATTTGAAATCAAGGCAGAATTGCACGAAACAGATTTCAGGAGGTAGATACGAATCGCCTTTAAAGCACATGAAAAGCGGCAAAACGTTGACAATGATGCCCTTGGCCAAAAAGGGCGTATGCGTTTTTTCCTGAATATATTCAGGAAAAAACGCATACGCCCTTTTTGGCCAACCAAGCAACCTGGAAAGGCAAATCAGCGCTACAAAGAAGTCTCGCTTCCCATCGGTCAAAAGGGCCATGCTGAAAAAAGTGTCAAAACCAGAAATGCAGGACAGGCCATGGAGAAATGGGAGCCTTGCTACACTGATGGGCGGGATGTAAATTGCCAAGAGCCACTCTGGAGAAGTGTCCGGTGAGTCCTGAAACATCTGAAAAACACAGCTTAGAGAGCATAGGGCACTTCCACTCATGGGGGTATAAATTGGGAAAATTAAAAATCAGCAAGACACAAGCACCCCAACGTTTAGGGCTGTTCTGTTGACCAGGACCTCCACTTCATTCCACCTTAAATATCCCAGGAAAGAGAAAAATGGATAAAGAAGTTGTGGTCCTTATGTACAATGGAATATCACTCAGCCAGGAAATCAATGTCGTAAGGTTAGTAGCAGCATGATGAGTGGATTTAGGTATGACGATTCTAAGTGAAATAAGTCACACAGAAAAGGACACTTCTCATAAGGTATCACTGATAGAGGGAATGTAAAAACCGTTACACTTGAACTGAATTACAAAACAGAACAGAGTCACACATGCAGAAAACACACTATGGCTGCTTAACGGGAAAGGTGAGGTGGGGTGATACATAAAACAAGGGTATCAAATTAGCTCAGATACCGTTCCATAAAACCAATATGTAATAGACAAGACCTACTCCTTGCTCAGAGAACTGGACTCAACACGCCCTATTCACCGCACAAGAATATATCTGACTAATAATAATCGTAAAACCTATGTATTGATATCTCTCTGTTAGTGTGTCAAGTGGGTGTAAAGCGGCATAAACACATCAGTGAAAAGCAGCTAAACCCCATTATAAAAATAAATTACTTTGAAACCACCATGAAACAAAGACAGTGAAAGAGAGAGAAATTCTTACACTATGCGTTCAGGGGCTGTGATGCAACCTGCATTGACCATATCTAGACGCACAGCTGGATGAGACATAAGGGTGGACACTCTTGGGGCTGAGAGGTTTGGTGAGGTTGGGTGAGCAAACGCAGACCCTTTAAAGGAATACAGCGTGGTACCCATCGCATGGGTCCCAAATCTCCAGGTTCAAGGGCATCTTCCTACATCAAAAACATGCATGAGAAACCCAGAAGATGGTACACTGTGTGATGGGGAAAGGTTTCTAAAACGCACCTCATTTCTCATCTCCTTGTGCCCGGGTTCGCCATTCCAGCCGCTTTACTAGCAAGCTCCCTACTTGGAGCATCAGCACCTTTAACCTCCTGTTCCGTACAGGTTGCAATTTGTCCTGAGGATAAACGGGAAGACGTGGAACCAACGAGAGACTAGCTCTTGGTGTTGGGACAGGCACAGGTCACTCTATTTTCCCATCAGAAAGAAGAATTAACCACAGGCTCAACCTGACCCCCGGAACCAGAACAGGGCCTGAAGCCATTCTGCGATTTTGCGGCCAGCTCCCATAAAAACGAGTTGTAAAATGGAGGTTCAGGGCACTGCAAATCACAAACCTGCAGAGTTATAAATGAGAACTCTCGTCCACAAATATATTGAGGGAAGGCAAAGAAGAGGATTTGAAATCAAGGCAGAATTGCAGGAAACAGATTTCAGGAGGTAGATACGAATCGCCTTTAAAGCACATGAAAAGCGGCAAAACGTTGACAATGATGCCCTTGGCCAAAAAGGGCGTATGCGTTTTTTCCTGAATATATTCAGGAAAAAACGCATACGCCCTTTTTGGCCAACCAAGCAACCTGGAAAGGCAAATCAGCGCTACAAAGAAGTCTCGCTTCCCATCGGTCAAAAGGGCCATGCTGAAAAAAGTGTCAAAACCAGAAATGCAGGACAGGCCATGGAGAAATGGGAGCCTTGCTACACTGATGGGCGGGATGTAAATTGCCAAGAGCCACTCTGGAGAAGTGTCCGGTGAGTCCTGAAACATCTGAAAAACACAGCTTAGAGAGCATAGGGCACTTCCACTCATGGGGGTATAAATTGGGAAAATTAAAAATCAGCAAGACACAAGCACCCCAAAGTTTAGGGCTGCTCTGTTGACCAGGACCTCCACTTCATTCCACCTTAAATATCCCAGGAAAGAGAAAAATGGATAAAGAAGTTGTGGTCCTTATGTACATTGGAATATCACTCAGCCAGGAAATCAATGTCGTAAGGTTAGTAGCAGCATGATGAGTGGATTTAGGTATGACGATTCTAAGTGAAATAAGTCACACAGAAAAGGACACTTCTCATAAGGTATCACTGATAGAGGGAATGTAAAAACCGTTACACTTGAACTGAATTACAAAACAGAACAGAGTCACACATGCAGAAAACACACTATGGCTGCTTAACGGGAAAGGTGAGGTGGGGTGATACATAAAACAAGGGTATCAAATTAGCTCAGATACCGTTCCATAAACCCAATATGTAATAGACAAGACCTACTCCTTGCTCAGAGAACTGGACTCAACACGCCCTATTCACCGCACAAGAATATATCTGACTAATAATAATCGTAAAACCTATGTATTGATATCTCTCTGTTAGTGTGTCAAGTGGGTGTAAAGCGGCATAAACACAGCAGTGAAAAGCAGCTAAACCCCATTATAAAAATAAATTACTTTGAAACACCCATGAAACAAAGACAGTGAAAGAGAGAGAAATTCTTACACAATGCGTTCAGGGGCTGTGATGCAACCTGGATTGACCATATCTAGACGCACAGCTGGATGAGACATAAGGGTGGACACTCTTGGGGCTGAGAGGTTTGGTGAGGTTGGGTGAGCAAACGCAGACCCTTTAAAGGAATACTGCGTGGTACCCATCGCATGGGTCCCAAATCTCCAGGTTCAAGGGCATCTTCCTACATCAAAAACATGCATGAGAAACCCAGAAGATGGTACACCGTGTGATGGGGAAAGGTTTCTAAAACGCACCTCATTTCTCATCTTCTTGTGCCCGGGTTCGCCATTCCAGCCTCTTTACTAGCAAGCTCCCTACTTGGAGCATCAGCACCTTTAACCTCCTGTTCCATACAGGTTGCAATTTGTCCTGAGGATAAACGGGAAGACGTGGAACCAACGAGAGACTAGCTCTTGGTGTTGGGACAGGCACAGGTCACTCTATTTTCCCATCAGAAAGAAGAATTAACCACAGGCTCAGCCTGCGCCCCAGAACCAGAACAGGGCCTGAAGCCATTCTGCGATTTTGCGGCCAGCTCCCATAAAAACGAGTTGTAAAATGGAGGTTCAGGGCACTGCAATTCACAAACCTGCAGAGTTATAAATGATAACTCTCGTCCACAAACATATTGAGGGAAGGCAAAGAACAGGATTTGAAATCAAGGCAGAATTGCAGGAAACAGATTTCAGGAGGTAGATACGAATCGCCTTTAAAGCACATGAAAAGCGGCAAAACGTTGACAATGATGCCCTTTTCCAAAAAGGGCGTATGCGTTTTTTCCTGAATATATTCAGGAAAAAACGCATACGCCCTTTTTGGCCAACCAAGCAACCTGGAAAGGCAAATCAGCGCTACAAAGAAGTCTCGCTTCCCATCGGTCAAAAGGGCCATACTGAAAAAAGTGTCAAAACCAGAAATGCAGGACAGGCCATGGAGAAATGGGAGCCTTGCTACACTGATGGGCGGGATGTAAATTGCCAAGAGCCACTCTGGAGAAGTGTCCGGTGAGTCCTGAAACATCTGAAAAACACAGCTTAGAGAGCATAGGGCACTTCCACTCATGGGGGTATAAATTGGGAAAATGAAAAATCAGCAAGACACAAGCACCCCAAAGTTTAGGGCTGCTCTGTTGACAAGGACCTCCACTTCATTCCACCTTCAATATCCCAGGAGGGAGAAAAATGGATAAAGAAGTTGTGGTCCTTATGTACAATGGAATATCACTCAGCCATGAAATCAATGTCATAAGGCTAATAGCAGCATGATGAGTGGATTTAGGTACGACGATTCTAAGTGAAATAAGTCACACAGAAAAGGACACTTCTCATAAGGTATCACTTATAGAGGGAATGTAAAAACCGTTACACTTGAACTGAATTACAAAACAGAACAGAGTCACACATGCAGAAAACACACTATGGCTGCTTAACGGGAAAGGTAAGGTGGGGTGATACATAAAACAAGGGTTTCAAATTAGCTCAGATACCGTTCCATAAACCCAATATGTAATAGACAAGACCTACTCCTTGCTCAGAGAACTGGACTCAACACGCCCTATTCACCGCACAAGAATATATCTGACTAGTAATAATCGTAAAACCTATGTATTGATATCTCTCTGTTAGTGTGTCAAGTGGGTGTAAAGCGGCATAAACACAGCAGTGAAAAGCAGCTAAACCCCATTATAAAAATAAATTACTTTGAAAAACCCATGAAACAAAGACAGTGAAAGAGAGAGAAATTCTTACACAATGCGTTCAGGGGCTGTGATGCAACCTGGATTGACCATATCTAGACCCACAGCTGGATGAGACATAAGGGTGGACACTCTTGGGGCTGAGAGGTTTGGTGAGGTTGGGTGAGCAAACGCAGACCCTTTAAAGTAATACTGCGTGGTACCCATCGCATGGGTCCCAAATCTCCAGGTTCAAGGGCATCTTCCTACATCGAAAACATGCATGAGAAAACAAAAAGATGGTACACCATGTGATGGGGAAAGGTTTCTAAAACGCACCTAATTTCTCTTCTCCTTGTGCCCGGGTTCGCCATTCCAGCCGCTTTACTAACAATCTCCCTACTTGGAGCATCAGCACCTTTAACCTCCTGTTCCGTACAGGTTGCAATTTGTCCTGAGGATGAACGGGTAGACGGGGAACCAGTGAGAGACTAGCTCTTGGTGTTGGGACAGGCACAGGTCACTCTATTTTGCCATCAGGAAGAAGAATTAACCACAGGCTCATCCTCCCCCCCGGAACCAGAACAGGGCCTGAAGCCATCCTGCGCTTTTGCGGCCAGCTCCCAAAAAAGCGAGTTGTACAATGGAGCTTCAGGGCACTGCAATTCACAAACCTGCAGTTATAAATGATAACTCTCGTCCACAAATATATTGAGGGAAGGCAAAGAAGAGGATTTGAAATCAAGGCAGAAATGCAGGAAACAGATTTCAGGAGGTAGATTCGAATCGCCTTTAAAGCACATGAAAAGCGGCAAAACGTTGACAATGATGCCCTTGGCCAAAAAGGGCGTATGCGTTTTTTCCTGAATATATTCAGGAAAAAACGCATACGCCCTTTTTGGCCAACCAAGCAACCTGGAAAGGCAAATCAGGGCTACAAAGAAGACTCGCTACCCATCGGTCAAAAGGGCCATGCTGAAAAAAGTCTCAAAACCAGAAATGCAGGACAGGCCATGGAGAAATGGGAGCCTTGCTACACTGATAGGCGGGATGTAAATTGCCAACAGCCACTCTGGAGAAGTGTACGGTGTGTCCTGAAACATCTAAAAAACACAGCTTAGAGAGCATAGGGCACTTCCACTCATGTGGGTATAAATTGGGAAAATGAAAAATCAGCAAGACACAAGCACCCCAACGTTTAGGGCTGTTCTGTTGACCAGGACCTCCACTTCATTCCACCTTAAATATCCCAGGAAAGAGAAAAATGGATAAAGAAGTTGTGGTCCTTATGTACAATGGAATATCACTCAGCCAGGAAATCAATGTCGTAAGGTTAGTAGCAGCATGATGAGTGGATTTAGGTATGACGATTCTAAGTGAAATAAGTCACACAGAAAAGGACACTTCTCATAAGGTATCACTGATAGAGGGAATGTAAAAACCGTTACACTTGAACTGAATTACAAAACAGAACAGAGTCACACATGCAGAAAACACACTATGGCTGCTTAACGGGAAAGGTGAGGTGGGGTGATACATAAAACAAGGGTATCAAATTAGCTCAGATACCGTTCCATAAAACCAATATGTAATAGACAAGACCTACTCCTTGCTCAGAGAACTGGACTCAACACGCCCTATTCACCGCACAAGAATATATCTGACTAATAATAATCGTAAAACCTATGTATTGATATCTCTCTGTTAGTGTGTCAAGTGGGTGTAAAGCGGCATAAACACATCAGTGAAAAGCAGCTAAACCCCATTATAAAAATAAATTACTTTGAAACCACCATGAAACAAAGACAGTGAAAGAGAGAGAAATTCTTACACTATGCGTTCAGGGGCTGTGATGCAACCTGCATTGACCATATCTAGACGCACAGCTGGATGAGACATAAGGGTGGACACTCTTGGGGCTGAGAGGTTTGGTGAGGTTGGGTGAGCAAACGCAGACCCTTTAAAGGAATACAGCGTGGTACCCATCGCATGGGTCCCAAATCTCCAGGTTCAAGGGCATCTTCCTACATCAAAAACATGCATGAGAAACCCAGAAGATGGTACACTGTGTGATGGGGAAAGGTTTCTAAAACGCACCTCATTTCTCATCTCCTTGTGCCCGGGTTCGCCATTCCAGCCGCTTTACTAGCAAGCTCCCTACTTGGAGCATCAGCACCTTTAACCTCCTGTTCCGTACAGGTTGCAATTTGTCCTGAGGATAAACGGGAAGACGTGGAACCAACGAGAGACTAGCTCTTGGTGTTGGGACAGGCACAGGTCACTCTATTTTCCCATCAGAAAGAAGAATTAACCACAGGCTCAACCTGACCCCCGGAACCAGAACAGGGCCTGAAGCCATTCTGCGATTTTGCGGCCAGCTCCCATAAAAACGAGTTGTAAAATGGAGGTTCAGGGCACTGCAAATCACAAACCTGCAGAGTTATAAATGAGAACTCTCGTCCACAAATATATTGAGGGAAGGCAAAGAAGAGGATTTGAAATCAAGGCAGAATTGCAGGAAACAGATTTCAGGAGGTAGATACGAATCGCCTTTAAAGCACATGAAAAGCGGCAAAACGTTGACAATGATGCCCTTGGCCAAAAAGGGCGTATGCGTTTTTTTCCTGAATATATTCAGGAAAAAACGCATACGCCCTTTTTGGCCAACCAAGCAACCTGGAAAGGCAAATCAGCGCTACAAAGAAGTCTCGCTTCCCATCGGTCAAAAGGGCCATGCTGAAAAAAGTGTCAAAACCAGAAATGCAGGACAGGCCATGGAGAAATGGGAGCCTTGCTACACTGATGGGCGGGATGTAAATTGCCAAGAGCCACTCTGGAGAAGTGTCCGGTGAGTCCTGAAACATCTGAAAAACACAGCTTAGAGAGCATAGGGCACTTCCACTCATGGGGGTATAAATTGGGAAAATTAAAAATCAGCAAGACACAAGCACCCCAAAGTTTAGGGCTGCTCTGTTGACCAGGACCTCCACTTCATTCCACCTTAAATATCCCAGGAAAGAGAAAAATGGATAAAGAAGTTGTGGTCCTTATGTACATTGGAATATCACTCAGCCAGGAAATCAATGTCGTAAGGTTAGTAGCAGCATGATGAGTGGATTTAGGTATGACGATTCTAAGTGAAATAAGTCACACAGAAAAGGACACTTCTCATAAGGTATCACTGATAGAGGGAATGTAAAAACCGTTACACTTGAACTGAATTACAAAACAGAACAGAGTCACACATGCAGAAAACACACTATGGCTGCTTAACGGGAAAGGTGAGGTGGGGTGATACATAAAACAAGGGTATCAAATTAGCTCAGATACCGTTCCATAAACCCAATATGTAATAGACAAGACCTACTCCTTGCTCAGAGAACTGGACTCAACACGCCCTATTCACCGCACAAGAATATATCTGACTAATAATAATCGTAAAACCTATGTATTGATATCTCTCTGTTAGTGTGTCAAGTGGGTGTAAAGCGGCATAAACACAGCAGTGAAAAGCAGCTAAACCCCATTATAAAAATAAATTACTTTGAAACACCCATGAAACAAAGACAGTGAAAGAGAGAGAAATTCTTACACAATGCGTTCAGGGGCTGTGATGCAACCTGGATTGACCATATCTAGACGCACAGCTGGATGAGACATAAGGGTGGACACTCTTGGGGCTGAGAGGTTTGGTGAGGTTGGGTGAGCAAACGCAGACCCTTTAAAGGAATACTGCGTGGTACCCATCGCATGGGTCCCAAATCTCCAGGTTCAAGGGCATCTTCCTACATCAAAAACATGCATGAGAAACCCAGAAGATGGTACACCGTGTGATGGGGAAAGGTTTCTAAAACGCACCTCATTTCTCATCTTCTTGTGCCGGGGTTCGCCATTCCAGCCTCTTTACTAGCAAGCTCCCTACTTGGAGCATCAGCACCTTTAACCTCCTGTTCCATACAGGTTGCAATTTGTCCTGAGGATAAACGGGAAGACGTGGAACCAACGAGAGACTAGCTCTTGGTGTTGGGACAGGCACAGGTCACTCTATTTTCCCATCAGAAAGAAGAATTAACCACAGGCTCAGCCTGCGCCCCAGAACCAGAACAGGGCCTGAAGCCATTCTGCGATTTTGCGGCCAGCTCCCATAAAAACGAGTTGTAAAATGGAGGTTCAGGGCACTGCAATTCACAAACCTGCAGAGTTATAAATGATAACTCTCGTCCACAAACATATTGAGGGAAGGCAAAGAACAGGATTTGAAATCAAGGCAGAATTGCAGGAAACAGATTTCAGGAGGTAGATACGAATCGCCTTTAAAGCACATGAAAAGCGGCAAAACGTTGACAATGATGCCCTTTTCCAAAAAGGGCGTATGCGTTTTTTCCTGAATATATTCAGGAAAAAACGCATACGCCCTTTTTGGCCAACCAAGCAACCTGGAAAGGCAAATCAGCGCTACAAAGAAGTCTCGCTTCCCATCGGTCAAAAGGGCCATACTGAAAAAAGTGTCAAAACCAGAAATGCAGGACAGGCCATGGAGAAATGGGAGCCTTGCTACACTGATGGGCGGGATGTAAATTGCCAAGAGCCACTCTGGAGAAGTGTCCGGTGAGTCCTGAAACATCTGAAAAACACAGCTTAGAGAGCATAGGGCACTTCCACTCATGGGGGTATAAATTGGGAAAATGAAAAATCAGCAAGACACAAGCACCCCAAAGTTTAGGGCTGCTCTGTTGACAAGGACCTCCACTTCATTCCACCTTCAATATCCCAGGAGGGAGAAAAATGGATAAAGAAGTTGTGGTCCTTATGTACAATGGAATATCACTCAGCCATGAAATCAATGTCATAAGGCTAATAGCAGCATGATGAGTGGATTTAGGTACGACGATTCTAAGTGAAATAAGTCACACAGAAAAGGACACTTCTCATAAGGTATCACTTATAGAGGGAATGTAAAAACCGTTACACTTGAACTGAATTACAAAACAGAACAGAGTCACACATGCAGAAAACACACTATGGCTGCTTAACGGGAAAGGTGAGGTGGGGTGATACATCAAACAAGGGTTTCAAATTAGCTCAGATACCGTTCCATAAACCCAATATGTAATAGACAAGACCTACTCCTTGCTCAGAGAACTGGACTCAACACGCCCTATTCACCGCACAAGAATATATCTGACTAGTAATAATCGTAAAACCTATGTATTGATATCTCTCTGTTAGTGTGTCAAGTGGGTGTAAAGCGGCATAAACACAGCAGTGAAAAGCAGCTAAACCCCATTATAAAAATAAATTACTTTGAAAAACCCATGAAACAAAGACAGTGAAAGAGAGAGAAATTCTTACACAATGCGTTCAGGGGCTGTGATGCAACCTGGATTGACCATATCTAGACCCACAGCTGGATGAGACATAAGGGTGGACACTCTTGGGGCTGAGAGGTTTGGTGAGGTTGGGTGAGCAAACGCAGACCCTTTAAAGTAATACTGCGTGGTACCCATCGCATGGGTCCCAAATCTCCAGGTTCAAGGGCATCTTCCTACATCGAAAACATGCATGAGAAAACAAAAAGATGGTACACCATGTGATGGGGAAAGGTTTCTAAAACGCACCTAATTTCTCTTCTCCTTGTGCCCGGGTTCGCCATTCCAGCCGCTTTACTAACAATCTCCCTACTTGGAGCATCAGCACCTTTAACCTCCTGTTCCGTACAGGTTGCAATTTGTCCTGAGGATGAACGGGTAGACGGGGAACCAGTGAGAGACTAGCTCTTGGTGTTGGGACAGGCACAGGTCACTCTATTTTGCCATCAGGAAGAAGAATTAACCACAGGCTCATCCTCCCCCCCGGAACCAGAACAGGGCCTGAAGCCATCCTGCGCTTTTGCGGCCAGCTCCCAAAAAAGCGAGTTGTACAATGGAGCTTCAGGGCACTGCAATTCACAAACCTGCAGTTATAAATGATAACTCTCGTCCACAAATATATTGAGGGAAGGCAAAGAAGAGGATTTGAAATCAAGGCAGAAATGCAGGAAACAGATTTCAGGAGGTAGATTCGAATCGCCTTTAAAGCACATGAAAAGCGGCAAAACGTTGACAATGATGCCCTTGGCCAAAAAGGGCGTATGCGTTTTTTCCTGAATATATTCAGGAAAAAACGCATACGCCCTTTTTGGCCAACCAAGCAACCTGGAAAGGCAAATCAGGGCTACAAAGAAGACTCGCTACCCATCGGTCAAAAGGGCCATGCTGAAAAAAGTCTCAAAACCAGAAATGCAGGACAGGCCATGGAGAAATGGGAGCCTTGCTACACTGATAGGCGGGATGTAAATTGCCAACAGCCACTCTGGAGAAGTGTACGGTGTGTCCTGAAACATCTAAAAAACACAGCTTAGAGAGCATAGGGCACTTCCACTCATGTGGGTATAAATTGGGAAAATGAAAAATCAGCAAGACACAAGCACCCCAAAGTTTAGGGCTGCTCTGTTGACAAGGACCTCCACTTCATTCCACCTTCAATATCCCAGGAGGGAGAAAAATGGATAAAGAAGTTGTGGTCCTTATGTACAATGGAATATCACTCAGCCATGAAATCAATGTCATAAGGCTAATAGCAGCATGATGAGTGGATTTAGGTACGACGATTCTAAGTGAAATAAGTCACACAGAAAAGGACACTTCTCATAAGGTATCACTGATAGAGGGAATGTAAAAACCGTTACACTTGAACTGAATTACAAAACAGAACAGAGTCACACATGCAGAAAACACACTATGGCTGCTTAACGGGAAAGGTGAGGTGGGGTGATACATAAAACAAGGGTATCAAATTAGCTCAGATACCGTTCCATAAACCCAATATGTAATAGACAAGACCTACTCCTTGCTCAGAGAACTGGACTCAACACGCCCTATTCACCGCACAAGAATATATCTGACTAATAATAATCGTAAAACCTATGTATTGATATCTCTCTGTTAGTGTGTCAAGTGGGTGTAAAGCGGCATAAACACAGCAGTGAAAAGCAGCTAAACCCCATTATAAAAATAAATTACTTTGAAACACCCATGAAACAAAGACAGTGAAAGAGAGAGAAATTCTTACACAATGCGTTCAGGGGCTGTGATGCAACCTGGATTGACCATATCTAGACGCACAGCTGGATGAGACATAAGGGTGGACACTCTTGGGGCTGAGAGGTTTGGTGAGGTTGGGTGAGCAAACGCAGACCCTTTAAAGGAATACTGCGTGGTACCCATCGCATGGGTCCCAAATCTCCAGGTTCAAGGGCATCTTCCTACATCAAAAACATGCATGAGAAACCCAGAAGATGGTACACCGTGTGATGGGGAAAGGTTTCTAAAACGCACCTCATTTCTCATCTTCTTGTGCCGGGGTTCGCCATTCCAGCCTCTTTACTAGCAAGCTCCCTACTTGGAGCATCAGCACCTTTAACCTCCTGTTCCATACAGGTTGCAATTTGTCCTGAGGATAAACGGGAAGACGTGGAACCAACGAGAGACTAGCTCTTGGTGTTGGGACAGGCACAGGTCACTCTATTTTCCCATCAGAAAGAAGAATTAACCACAGGCTCAGCCTGCGCCCCAGAACCAGAACAGGGCCTGAAGCCATTCTGCGATTTTGCGGCCAGCTCCCATAAAAACGAGTTGTAAAATGGAGGTTCAGGGCACTGCAATTCACAAACCTGCAGAGTTATAAATGATAACTCTCGTCCACAAACATATTGAGGGAAGGCAAAGAACAGGATTTGAAATCAAGGCAGAATTGCAGGAAACAGATTTCAGGAGGTAGATACGAATCGCCTTTAAAGCACATGAAAAGCGGCAAAACGTTGACAATGATGCCCTTTTCCAAAAAGGGCGTATGCGTTTTTTCCTGAATATATTCAGGAAAAAACGCATACGCCCTTTTTGGCCAACCAAGCAACCTGGAAAGGCAAATCAGCGCTACAAAGAAGTCTCGCTTCCCATCGGTCAAAAGGGCCATACTGAAAAAAGTGTCAAAACCAGAAATGCAGGACAGGCCATGGAGAAATGGGAGCCTTGCTACACTGATGGGCGGGATGTAAATTGCCAAGAGCCACTCTGGAGAAGTGTCCGGTGAGTCCTGAAACATCTGAAAAACACAGCTTAGAGAGCATAGGGCACTTCCACTCATGGGGGTATAAATTGGGAAAATGAAAAATCAGCAAGACACAAGCACCCCAAAGTTTAGGGCTGCTCTGTTGACAAGGACCTCCACTTCATTCCACCTTCAATATCCCAGGAGGGAGAAAAATGGATAAAGAAGTTGTGGTCCTTATGTACAATGGAATATCACTCAGCCATGAAATCAATGTCATAAGGCTAATAGCAGCATGATGAGTGGATTTAGGTACGACGATTCTAAGTGAAATAAGTCACACAGAAAAGGACACTTCTCATAAGGTATCACTTATAGAGGGAATGTAAAAACCGTTACACTTGAACTGAATTACAAAACAGAACAGAGTCACACATGCAGAAAACACACTATGGCTGCTTAACGGGAAAGGTGAGGTGGGGTGATACATCAAACAAGGGTTTCAAATTAGCTCAGATACCGTTCCATAAACCCAATATGTAATAGACAAGACCTACTCCTTGCTCAGAGAACTGGACTCAACACGCCCTATTCACCGCACAAGAATATATCTGACTAGTAATAATCGTAAAACCTATGTATTGATATCTCTCTGTTAGTGTGTCAAGTGGGTGTAAAGCGGCATAAACACAGCAGTGAAAAGCAGCTAAACCCCATTATAAAAATAAATTACTTTGAAAAACCCATGAAACAAAGACAGTGAAAGAGAGAGAAATTCTTACACAATGCGTTCAGGGGCTGTGATGCAACCTGGATTGACCATATCTAGACCCACAGCTGGATGAGACATAAGGGTGGACACTCTTGGGGCTGAGAGGTTTGGTGAGGTTGGGTGAGCAAACGCAGACCCTTTAAAGTAATACTGCGTGGTACCCATCGCATGGGTCCCAAATCTCCAGGTTCAAGGGCATCTTCCTACATCGAAAACATGCATGAGAAAACAAAAAGATGGTACACCATGTGATGGGGAAAGGTTTCTAAAACGCACCTAATTTCTCTTCTCCTTGTGCCCGGGTTCGCCATTCCAGCCGCTTTACTAACAATCTCCCTACTTGGAGCATCAGCACCTTTAACCTCCTGTTCCGTACAGGTTGCAATTTGTCCTGAGGATGAACGGGTAGACGGGGAACCAGTGAGAGACTAGCTCTTGGTGTTGGGACAGGCACAGGTCACTCTATTTTGCCATCAGGAAGAAGAATTAACCACAGGCTCATCCTCCCCCCCGGAACCAGAACAGGGCCTGAAGCCATCCTGCGCTTTTGCGGCCAGCTCCCAAAAAAGCGAGTTGTACAATGGAGCTTCAGGGCACTGCAATTCACAAACCTGCAGTTATAAATGATAACTCTCGTCCACAAATATATTGAGGGAAGGCAAAGAAGAGGATTTGAAATCAAGGCAGAAATGCAGGAAACAGATTTCAGGAGGTAGATTCGAATCGCCTTTAAAGCACATGAAAAGCGGCAAAACGTTGACAATGATGCCCTTGGCCAAAAAGGGCGTATGCGTTTTTTCCTGAATATATTCAGGAAAAAACGCATACGCCCTTTTTGGCCAACCAAGCAACCTGGAAAGGCAAATCAGGGCTACAAAGAAGACTCGCTACCCATCGGTCAAAAGGGCCATGCTGAAAAAAGTCTCAAAACCAGAAATGCAGGACAGGCCATGGAGAAATGGGAGCCTTGCTACACTGATAGGCGGGATGTAAATTGCCAACAGCCACTCTGGAGAAGTGTACGGTGTGTCCTGAAACATCTAAAAAACACAGCTTAGAGAGCATAGGGCACTTCCACTCATGTGGGTATAAATTGGGAAAATGAAAAATCAGCAAGACACAAGCACCCCAAAGTTTAGGGCTGCTCTGTTGACAAGGACCTCCACTTCATTCCACCTTCAATATCCCAGGAGGGAGAAAAATGGATAAAGAAGTTGTGGTCCTTATGTACAATGGAATATCACTCAGCCATGAAATCAATGTCATAAGGCTAATAGCAGCATGATGAGTGGATTTAGGTACGACGATTCTAAGTGAAATAAGTCACACAGAAAAGGACACTTCTCATAAGGTATCACTTATAGAGGGAATGTAAAAACCGTTACACTTGAACTGAATTACAAAACAGAACAGAGTCACACATGCAGAAAACACACTATGGCTGCTTAACGGGAAAGGTAAGGTGGGGTGATACATAAAACAAGGGTTTCAAATTAGCTCAGATACCGTTCCATAAACCCAATATGTAATAGACAAGACCTACTCCTTGCTCAGAGAACTGGACTCAACACGCCCTATTCACCGCACAAGAATATATCTGACTAGTAATAATCTTAAAACCTATGTATTGATATCTCTCTGTTAGTGTGTCAAGTGGGTGTAAAGCGGCATAAACACAGCAGTGAAAAGCAGCTAAACCCCATTATAAAAATAAATTACTTTGAAAAACCCATGAAACAAAGACAGTGAAAGAGAGAGAAATTCTTACACAATGCGTTCAGGGGCTGTGATGCAACCTGGATTGACCATATCTAGACCCACAGCTGGATGAGACATAAGGGTGGACACTCTTGGGGCTGAGAGGTTTGGTGAGGTTGGGTGAGCAAACGCAGACCCTTTAAAGTAATACTCCGTGGTACCCATCGCATGGGTCCCAAATCTCCAGGTTCAAGGGCATCTTCCTACATCGAAAACATGCATGAGAAAACAAAAAGATGGTACACCATGTGATGGGGAAAGGTTTCTAAAACGCACCTCATTTCTCTTCTCCTTGTGCCCGGGTTCGCCATTCCAGCCGCTTTACTAACAATCTCCCTACTTGGAGCATCAGCACCTTTAACCTCCTGTTCCGTACAGGTTGCAATTTGTCCTGAGGATGAACGGGTAGACGGGGAACCAGTGAGAGACTAGCTCTTGGTGTTGGGACAGGCACAGGTCACTCTATTTTCCCATCAGGAAGAAGAATTAACCACAGGCTCATCCTCCCCCCCGGAACCAGAACAGGGCCTGAAGCCATCCTGCGCTTTTGCGGCCAGCTCCCAAAAAAGCGAGTTGTACAATGGAGCTTCAGGGCACTGCAATTCACAAACCTGCAGTTATAAATGATAACTCTCGTCCACAAATATATTGAGGGAAGGCAAAGAAGAGGATTTGAAATCAAGGCAGAAATGCAGGAAACAGATTTCAGGAGGTAGATTCGAATCGCCTTTAAAGCACATGAAAAGCGGCAAAACGTTGACAATGATGCCCTTGGCCAAAAAGGGCGTATGCGTTTTTTCCTGAATATATTCAGGAAAAAACGCATACGCCCTTTTTGGCCAACCAAGCAACCTGGAAAGGCAAATCAGGGCTACAAAGAAGACTCGCTACCCATCGGTCAAAAGGGCCATGCTGAAAAAAGTCTCAAAACCAGAAATGCAGGACAGGCCATGGAGAAATGGGAGCCTTGCTACACTGATAGGCGGGATGTAAATTGCCAACAGCCACTCTGGAGAAGTGTACGGTGTGTCCTGAAACATCTAAAAAACACAGCTTAGAGAGCATAGGGCACTTCCACTCATGGGGGTATAAATTGGGAAAATGAAAAATCAGCAAGACACAAGCACCCCAAAGTTTAGGGCTGCTCTGTTGACAAGGACCTCCACTTCATTCCACCTTCAATATCCCAGGAGGGAGAAAAATGGATAAAGAAGTTGTGGTCCTTATGTACAATGGAATATCACTCAGCCATGAAATCAATGTCATAAGGCTAATAGCAGCATGATGAGTGGATTTAGGTACGACGATTCTAAGTGAAATAAGTCACACAGAAAAGGACACTTCTCATAAGGTATCACTTATAGAGGGAATGTAAAAACCGTTACACTTGAACTGAATTACAAAACAGAACAGAGTCACACATGCAGAAAACACACTATGGCTGCTTAACGGGAAAGGTAAGGTGGGGTGATACATAAAACAAGGGTTTCAAATTAGCTCAGATACCGTTCCATAAACCCAATATGTAATAGACAAGACCTACTCCTTGCTCAGAGAACTGGACTCAACACGCCCTATTCACCGCACAAGAATATATCTGACTAGTAATAATCTTAAAACCTATGTATTGATATCTCTCTGTTAGTGTGTCAAGTGGGTGTAAAGCGGCATAAACACAGCAGTGAAAAGCAGCTAAACCCCATTATAAAAATAAATTACTTTGAAAAACCCATGAAACAAAGACAGTGAAAGAGAGAGAAATTCTTACACAATGCGTTCAGGGGCTGTGATGCAACCTGGATTGACCATATCTAGACCCACAGCTGGATGAGACATAAGGGTGGACACTCTTGGGGCTGAGAGGTTTGGTGAGGTTGGGTGAGCAAACGCAGACCCTTTAAAGTAATACTCCGTGGTACCCATCGCATGGGTCCCAAATCTCCAGGTTCAAGGGCATCTTCCTACATCGAAAACATGCATGAGAAAACAAAAAGATGGTACACCATGTGATGGGGAAAGGTTTCTAAAACGCACCTAATTTCTCTTCTCCTTGTGCCCGGGTTCGCCATTCCAGCCGCTTTACTAACAATCTCCCTACTTGGAGCATCAGCACCTTTAACCTCCTGTTCCGTACAGGTTGCAATTTGTCCTGAGGATGAACGGGTAGACGGGGAACCAGTGAGAGACTAGCTCTTGGTGTTGGGACAGGCACAGGTCACTCTATTTTCCCATCAGGAAGAAGAATTAACCACAGGCTCATCCTCCCCCCCGGAACCAGAACAGGGCCTGAAGCCATCCTGCGCTTTTGCGGCCAGCTCCCAAAAAAGCGAGTTGTACAATGGAGCTTCAGGGCACTGCAATTCACAAACCTGCAGTTATAAATGATAACTCTCGTCCACAAATATATTGAGGGAAGGCAAAGAAGAGGATTTGAAATCAAGGCAGAAATGCAGGAAACAGATTTCAGGAGGTAGATTCGAATCGCCTTTAAAGCACATGAAAAGCGGCAAAACGTTGACAATGATGCCCTTGGCCAAAAAGGGCGTATGCGTTTTTTCCTGAATATATTCAGGAAAAAACGCATACGCCCTTTTTGGCCAACCAAGCAACCTGGAAAGGCAAATCAGCGCTACAAAGAAGACTCGCTACCCATCGGTCAAAAGGGCCATGCTGAAAAACGTGTCAAAACCAGAAATGCAGGACAGGCCATGGAGAAATGGGAGCCTTGCTACACTGATGGGCGGGATGTAAATTGCCAACAGCCACTCTGGAGAAGTGTACGGTGTGTCCTGAAACATCTAAAAAACACAGCTTAGAGAGCATAGGGCACTTCCACTCATGGGGGTATAAATTGGGAAAATGAAAAATCAGCAAGACACAAGCACCCCAAAGTTTAGGGCTGCTCTGTTGACAAGGACCTCCACTTCATTCCACCTTCAATATCCCAGGAAAGAGAAAAATGGATAAAGAAGTTGTGGTCCTTATGTACAATGGAATATCACTCAGCCATGAAATCAATGTCATAAGGCTAGTAGCAGCATGATGAGTGGATTTAGGTACGACGATTCTAAGTGAAATAAGTCACACAGAAAAGGACACTTCTCATAAGGTATCACTTATAGAGGGACTGTAAAAACCGTTACACTTGAACTGAATTACTAAACAGAACAAAGTCACTCATGCAGAACACACACTATGGCTGCTTAACGGGAAAGGTGAGGTGGGGTGATACATCAAACAAGGGTTTCAAATTAGCTCAGATACCGTTCCATAAACCCAATATGTAATAGACAAGACCTACTCCTTGCTCAGAGAACTGGACTCAACACGCCCTATTCACCGCACAAGAATATATCTGACTAGTAATAATCTTAAAACCTATGTATTGATATCTCTCTGTTAGTGTGTCAAGTGGGTGTAAAGCGGCATAAACACAGCAGTGAAAAGCAGCTAAACCCCATTATAAAAATAAATTACTTTGAAAAACCCATGAAACAAAGACAGTGAAAGAGAGAGAAATTCTTACACAATGCGTTCAGGGGCTGTGATGCAACCTGGATTGACCATTTCTAGACCCACAGCTGGATGAGACATAAGGGTGGACACTCTTGGGGCTGAGAGGTTTGGTGAGGTTGGGTGAGCAAACGCAGACCCTTTAAAGTAATACTGCGTGGTACCCATCGCATGGGTCCCAAATCTCCAGGTTCAAGGGCATCTTCCTACATCGAAAACATGCATGAGAAAACAAAAAGATGGTACACCATGTGATGGGGAAAGGTTTCTAAAACGCACCTCATTTCTCTTCTCCTTGTGCCCGGGTTCGCCATTCCAGCCGCTTTACTAACAATCTCCCTACTTGGAGCATCAGCACCTTTAACCTCCTGTTCCGTACAGGTTGCAATTTGTCCTGAGGATGAACGGGTAGACGGGGAACCAGTGAGAGACTAGCTCTTGGTGTTGGGACAGGCACAGGTCACTCTATTTTCCCATCAGGAAGAAGAATTAACCACAGGCTCATCCTCCCCCCCGGAACCAGAACAGGGCCTGAAGCCATCCTGCGCTTTTGCGGCCAGCTCCCAAAAAACCGAGTTGTACAATGGAGCTTCAGGGCACTGCAATTCACAAACCTGCAGAGTTATAAATGATAACTCTCGTCCACAAATATATTGAGGGAAGGCAAAGAAGAGGATTTGAAATCAAGGCAGAAATGCAGGAAACAGATTTCAGGAGGTAGATTCGAATCGCCTTTAAAGCACATGAAAAGCGGCAAAACGTTGACAATGATGCCCTTGGCCAAAAAGGGCGTATGCGTTTTTTCCTGAATATATTCAGGAAAAAACGCATACGCCCTTTTTGGCCAACCAAGCAACCTGGAAAGGCAAATCAGGGCTACAAAGAAGACTCGCTACCCATCGGTCAAAAGGGCCATGCTGAAAAAAGTCTCAAAACCAGAAATGCAGGACAGGCCATGGAGAAATGGGAGCCTTGCTACACTGATAGGCGGGATGTAAATTGCCAACAGCCACTCTGGAGAAGTGTACGGTGTGTCCTGAAACATCTAAAAAACACAGCTTAGAGAGCATAGGGCACTTCCACTCATGGGGGTATAAATTGGGAAAATGAAAAATCAGCAAGACACAAGCACCCCAAAGTTTAGGGCTGCTCTGTTGACAAGGACCTCCACTTCATTCCACCTTCAATATCCCAGGAGGGAGAAAAATGGATAAAGAAGTTGTGGTCCTTATGTACAATGGAATATCACTCAGCCATGAAATCAATGTCATAAGGCTAATAGCAGCATGATGAGTGGATTTAGGTACGACGATTCTAAGTGAAATAAGTCACACAGAAAAGGACACTTCTCATAAGGTATCACTTATAGAGGGAATGTAAAAACCGTTACACTTGAACTGAATTACAAAACAGAACAGAGTCACACATGCAGAAAACACACTATGGCTGCTTAACGGGAAAGGTAAGGTGGGGTGATACATCAAACAAGGGTTTCAAATTAGCTCAGATACCGTTCCATAAACCCAATATGTAATAGACAAGACCTACTCCTTGCTCAGAGAACTGGACTCAACACGCCCTATTCACCGCACAAGAATATATCTGACTAGTAATAATCTTAAAACCTATGTATTGATATCTCTCTGTTAGTGTGTCAAGTGGGTGTAAAGCGGCATAAACACAGCAGTGAAAAGCAGCTAAACCCCATTATAAAAATAAATTACTTTGAAAAACCCATGAAACAAAGACAGTGAAAGAGAGAGAAATTCTTACACAATGCGTTCAGGGGCTGTGATGCAACCTGGATTGACCATTTCTAGACCCACAGCTGGATGAGACATAAGGGTGGACACTCTTGGGGCTGAGAGGTTTGGTGAGGTTGGGTGAGCAAACGCAGACCCTTTAAAGTAATACTGCGTGGTACCCATCGCATGGGTCCCAAATCTCCAGGTTCAAGGGCATCTTCCTACATCGAAAACATGCATGAGAAAACAAAAAGATGGTACACCATGTGATGGGGAAAGGTTTCTAAAACGCACCTCATTTCTCTTCTCCTTGTGCCCGGGTTCGCCATTCCAGCCGCTTTACTAACAATCTCCCTACTTGGAGCATCAGCACCTTTAACCTCCTGTTCCGTACAGGTTGCAATTTGTCCTGAGGATGAACGGGTAGACGGGGAACCAGTGAGAGACTAGCTCTTGGTGTTGGGACAGGCACAGGTCACTCTATTTTCCCATCAGGAAGAAGAATTAACCACAGGCTCATCCTCCCCCCCGGAACCAGAACAGGGCCTGAAGCCATCCTGTGCTTTTGCGGCCAGCTCCCAAAAAAGCGAGTTGTACAATGGAGCTTCAGGGCACTGCAATTCACAAACCTACAGAGTTATAAATGATAACTCTCGTCCACAAATATATTGAGGGAAGGCAAAGAAGAGGATTTGAAATCAAGGCAGAATTGTAGGAAACAGATTTCAGGAGGTAGATTCGAATCGCCTTTAAAGCACATGAAAAGCGGCAAAACGTTGACAATGATGCCCTTGGCCAAAAAGGGCGTATGCGTTTTTTCCTGAATATATTCAGGAAAAAAACGCATACGCCCTTTTTGGCCAACCAAGCAACCTGAAAAGGCAAATCAGCGCTACAAAGCAGACTCGCTACCCATCGGTCAAAAGGGCCATGCTGAAAAAAGTCTCAAAACCAGAAATGCAGGACAGGCCATGGAGAAATGGGAGCCTTGCTACACTGATGGGCGGGATGTAAATTGCCAACAGCCACTCTGGAGAAGTGTACGGTGTGTCCTGAAACATCTAAAAAACACAGCTTAGAGAGCATAGGGCACTTCCACTCATGGGGGTATAAATTGGGAAAATGAAAATTCAGCAAGACACAAGCACCCCAAAGTTTAGGGCTGCTCTGTTGACAAGGACCTCCACTTCATTCCACCTTCAATATCCCAGGAAAGAGAAAAATGGATAAAGAAGTTGTGGTCCTTATGTACAATGGAATATCACTCAGCCATGAAATCAATGTCATAAGGCTAGTAGCAGCATGATGAGTGGATTTAGGTACGACGATTCTAAGTGAAATAAGTCACACAGAAAAGGACACTTCTCATAAGGTATCACTTATAGAGGGAATGTAAAAACCGTTACACTTGAACTGAATTACAAAACAGAACAGAGTCACACAGGCAGAAAACACACTATGGCTGCTTAACGGGAAAGGTGAGGTGGGGTGATACATAAAACAAGGGTTTCAAATTAGCTCAGATACCGTTCCATAAACCCAATATGTAATAGACAAGACCTACTCCTTGCTCAGAGAACTGGACCCAACACGCCCTATTCACCGCACAAGAATATATCTCACTAGTAATAATCTTAAAACCTATGTATTGATATCTCTCTGTTAGTGTGTCAAGTGGGTGAAAAGCGGCATAAACACAGCAGTGAAAAGCAGCTAAACCCCATTATAAAAATAAATTACTTTTACAAACCCATGAAACAAAGACAGTGAAAGAGAGAGAAATTCTTACACAATGCGTTCAGGGGCTGTGATGCAACCTGGATTGACCATATCTAGACCCACAGCTGGATGAGACATAAGGGTGGACACTCTTGGGGCTGAGAGGTTTGGTGAGGTTGGGTGAGCAAACGCAGACCCTTTAAAGTAATACTGCGTGGTACCCATCGCATGGGTCCCAAATCTCCAGGTTCAAGGGCATCTTCCTACATCGAAAACATGCATGAGAAACCCAGAAGATGGTACACCGTGTGACGTGGAAAGGTTTCTAAAACGCACCTCATTTCTCTTCTCCTTGTGCCCGGGTTCGCCATTCCAGCCGCTTTACTAACAATCTCCCTACTTGGAGCATCAGCACCTTTAACCTCCTGTTCCGTACAGGTTGCAATTTGTCCTGAGGATGAACGGGTAGACGGGGAACCAGTGAGAGACTAGCTCTTGGTGTTGGGACAGGCAAAGGTCACTCTATTTTCCCATCAGGAAGAAGAATTAACCACAGGCTCATCCTCCCCCCCGGAACCAGAACAGGGCCTGAAGCCATCCTGTGCTTTTGCGGCCAGCTCCCAAAAAAGCGAGTTGTAAAATGGAGCTTCAGGGCACTGCAATTCACAAACCTGCAGAGTTATAAATGATAACTCTCGTCCACAAATATATTGAGGGAAGGCAAAGAAGAGGATTTGAAATCAAGGCAGAATTGTAGGAAACAGATTTCAGGAGGTAGATTCGAATCGCCTTTAAAGCACATGAAAAGCGGCAAAACGTTGACAATGATGCCCTTGGCCAAAAAGGGCGTATGCGTTTTTTCCTGAATATATTCAGGAAAAAACGCATACGCCCTTTTTGGCCAACCAAGCAACCTGGAAAGGCAAATCAGCGCGACAAAGCAGACTCGCTACCCATCGGTCAAAAGGGTACATGCTGAAAAAAGTCTCAAAACCAGAAATGCAGGACAGGCCATGGAGAAATGGGAGCCTTGCTACACTGATGGGCGGGATGTAAATTGCCAACAGCCACTCTGGAGAAGTGTACGGTGTGTCCTGAAACATCTAAAAAACACAGCTTAGAGAGCATAGGGCACTTCCACTCATGGGGGTATAAATTGGGAAAATGAAAATTCAGCAAGACACAAGCACCCCAAAGTTTAGGGCTGCTCTGTTGACAAGGACCTCCACTTCATTCCACCTTCAATATCCCAGGAAAGAGAAAAATGGATAAAGAAGTTGTGGTCCTTATGTACAATGGAATATCACTCAGCCATGAAATCAATGTCATAAGGCTAGTAGCAGCATGATGAGTGGATTTAGGTACGACGATTCTAAGTGAAATAAGTCACACAGAAAAGGACACTTCTCATAAGGTATCACTTATAGAGGGACTGTAAAAACCGTTACACTTGAACTGAATTACAAAACAGAACAAAGTCACTCATGCAGAACACACACTATGGCTGCTTAACGGGAAAGGTGAGGTGGGGTGATACATCAAACAAGGGTTTCAAATTAGCTCAGATACCGTTCCATAAACCCAATATGTAATAGACAAGACCTACTCCTTGCTCAGAGAACTGGACTCAACACGCCCTATTCACCGCACAAGAATATATCTGACTAGTAATAATCTTAAAACCTATGTATTGATATCTCTCTGTTAGTGTGTCAAGTGGGTGTAAAGCGGCATAAACACAGCAGTGAAAAGCAGCTAAACCCCATTATAAAAATAAATTACTTTGAAAAACCCATGAAACAAAGACAGTGAAAGAGAGAGAAATTCTTACACAATGCGTTCAGGGGCTGTGATGCAACCTGGATTGACCATTTCTAGACCCACAGCTGGATGAGACATAAGGGTGGACACTCTTGGGGCTGAGAGGTTTGGTGAGGTTGGGTGAGCAAACGCAGACCCTTTAAAGTAATACTGCGTGGTACCCATCGCATGGGTCCCAAATCTCCAGGTTCAAGGGCATCTTCCTACATCGAAAACATGCATGAGAAAACAAAAAGATGGTACACCATGTGATGGGGAAAGGTTTCTAAAACGCACCTCATTTCTCTTCTCCTTGTGCCCGGGTTCGCCATTCCAGCCGCTTTACTAACAATCTCCCTACTTGGAGCATCAGCACCTTTAACCTCCTGTTCCGTACAGGTTGCAATTTGTCCTGAGGATGAACGGGTAGACGGGGAACCAGTGAGAGACTAGCTCTTGGTGTTGGGACAGGCACAGGTCACTCTATTTTCCCATCAGGAAGAAGAATTAACCACAGGCTCATCCTCCCCCCCGGAACCAGAACAGGGCCTGAAGCCATCCTGCGCTTTTGCGGCCAGCTCCCAAAAAACCGAGTTGTACAATGGAGCTTCAGGGCACTGCAATTCACAAACCTGCAGAGTTATAAATGATAACTCTCGTCCACAAATATATTGAGGGAAGGCAAAGAAGAGGATTTGAAATCAAGGCAGAAATGCAGGAAACAGATTTCAGGAGGTAGATTCGAATCGCCTTTAAAGCACATGAAAAGCGGCAAAACGTTGACAATGATGCCCTTGGCCAAAAAGGGCGTATGCGTTTTTTCCTGAATATATTCAGGAAAAAACGCATACGCCCTTTTTGGCCAACCAAGCAACCTGGAAAGGCAAATCAGGGCTACAAAGAAGACTCGCTACCCATCGGTCAAAAGGGCCATGCTGAAAAAAGTCTCAAAACCAGAAATGCAGGACAGGCCATGGAGAAATGGGAGCCTTGCTACACTGATAGGCGGGATGTAAATTGCCAACAGCCACTCTGGAGAAGTGTACGGTGTGTCCTGAAACATCTAAAAAACACAGCTTAGAGAGCATAGGGCACTTCCACTCATGGGGGTATAAATTGGGAAAATGAAAAATCAGCAAGACACAAGCACCCCAAAGTTTAGGGCTGCTCTGTTGACAAGGACCTCCACTTCATTCCACCTTCAATATCCCAGGAGGGAGAAAAATGGATAAAGAAGTTGTGGTCCTTATGTACAATGGAATATCACTCAGCCATGAAATCAATGTCATAAGGCTAATAGCAGCATGATGAGTGGATTTAGGTACGACGATTCTAAGTGAAATAAGTCACACAGAAAAGGACACTTCTCATAAGGTATCACTTATAGAGGGAATGTAAAAACCGTTACACTTGAACTGAATTACAAAACAGAACAGAGTCACACATGCAGAAAACACACTATGGCTGCTTAACGGGAAAGGTGAGGTGGGGTGATACATCAAACAAGGGTTTCAAATTAGCTCAGATACCGTTCCATAAACCCAATATGTAATAGACAAGACCTACTCCTTGCTCAGAGAACTGGACTCAACACGCCCTATTCACCGCACAAGAATATATCTGACTAGTAATAATCTTAAAACCTATGTATTGATATCTCTCTGTTAGTGTGTCAAGTGGGTGTAAAGCGGCATAAACACAGCAGTGAAAAGCAGCTAAACCCCATTATAAAAATAAATTACTTTGAAAAACCCATGAAACAAAGACAGTGAAAGAGAGAGAAATTCTTACACAATGCGTTCAGGGGCTGTGATGCAACCTGGATTGACCATTTCTAGACCCACAGCTGGATGAGACATAAGGGTGGACACTCTTGGGGCTGAGAGGTTTGGTGAGGTTGGGTGAGCAAACGCAGACCCTTTAAAGTAATACTGCGTGGTACCCATCGCATGGGTCCCAAATCTCCAGGTTCAAGGGCATCTTCCTACATCGAAAACATGCATGAGAAAACAAAAAGATGGTACACCATGTGATGGGGAAAGGTTTCTAAAACGCACCTCATTTCTCTTCTCCTTGTGCCCGGGTTCGCCATTCCAGCCGCTTTACTAACAATCTCCCTACTTGGAGCATCAGCACCTTTAACCTCCTGTTCCGTACAGGTTGCAATTTGTCCTGAGGATGAACGGGTAGACGGGGAACCAGTGAGAGACTAGCTCTTGGTGTTGGGACAGGCACAGGTCACTCTATTTTCCCATCAGGAAGAAGAATTAACCACAGGCTCATCCTCCCCCCCGGAACCAGAACAGGGCCTGAAGCCATCCTGTGCTTTTGCGGCCAGCTCCCAAAAAAGCGAGTTGTACAATGGAGCTTCAGGGCACTGCAATTCACAAACCTACAGAGTTATAAATGATAACTCTCGTCCACAAATATATTGAGGGAAGGCAAAGAAGAGGATTTGAAATCAAGGCAGAATTGTAGGAAACAGATTTCAGGAGGTAGATTCGAATCGCCTTTAAAGCACATGAAAAGCGGCAAAACGTTGACAATGATGCCCTTGGCCAAAAAGGGCGTATGCGTTTTTTCCTGAATATATTCAGGAAAAAAACGCATACGCCCTTTTTGGCCAACCAAGCAACCTGAAAAGGCAAATCAGCGCTACAAAGCAGACTCGCTACCCATCGGTCAAAAGGGCCATGCTGAAAAAAGTCTCAAAACCAGAAATGCAGGACAGGCCATGGAGAAATGGGAGCCTTGCTACACTGATGGGCGGGATGTAAATTGCCAACAGCCACTCTGGAGAAGTGTACGGTGTGTCCTGAAACATCTAAAAAACACAGCTTAGAGAGCATAGGGCACTTCCACTCATGGGGGTATAAATTGGGAAAATGAAAATTCAGCAAGACACAAGCACCCCAAAGTTTAGGGCTGCTCTGTTGACAAGGACCTCCACTTCATTCCACCTTCAATATCCCAGGAAAGAGAAAAATGGATAAAGAAGTTGTGGTCCTTATGTACAATGGAATATCACTCAGCCATGAAATCAATGTCATAAGGCTAGTAGCAGCATGATGAGTGGATTTAGGTACGACGATTCTAAGTGAAATAAGTCACACAGAAAAGGACACTTCTCATAAGGTATCACTTATAGAGGGAATGTAAAAACCGTTACACTTGAACTGAATTACAAAACAGAACAGAGTCACACAGGCAGAAAACACACTATGGCTGCTTAACGGGAAAGGTGAGGTGGGGTGATACATAAAACAAGGGTTTCAAATTAGCTCAGATACCGTTCCATAAACCCAATATGTAATAGACAAGACCTACTCCTTGCTCAGAGAACTGGACCCAACACGCCCTATTCACCGCACAAGAATATATCTCACTAGTAATAATCTTAAAACCTATGTATTGATATCTCTCTGTTAGTGTGTCAAGTGGGTGAAAAGCGGCATAAACACAGCAGTGAAAAGCAGCTAAACCCCATTATAAAAATAAATTACTTTTACAAACCCATGAAACAAAGACAGTGAAAGAGAGAGAAATTCTTACACAATGCGTTCAGGGGCTGTGATGCAACCTGGATTGACCATATCTAGACCCACAGCTGGATGAGACATAAGGGTGGACACTCTTGGGGCTGAGAGGTTTGGTGAGGTTGGGTGAGCAAACGCAGACCCTTTAAAGTAATACTGCGTGGTACCCATCGCATGGGTCCCAAATCTCCAGGTTCAAGGGCATCTTCCTACATCGAAAACATGCATGAGAAACCCAGAAGATGGTACACCGTGTGACGTGGAAAGGTTTCTAAAACGCACCTCATTTCTCTTCTCCTTGTGCCCGGGTTCGCCATTCCAGCCGCTTTACTAACAATCTCCCTACTTGGAGCATCAGCACCTTTAACCTCCTGTTCCGTACAGGTTGCAATTTGTCCTGAGGATGAACGGGTAGACGGGGAACCAGTGAGAGACTAGCTCTTGGTGTTGGGACAGGCAAAGGTCACTCTATTTTCCCATCAGGAAGAAGAATTAACCACAGGCTCATCCTCCCCCCCGGAACCAGAACAGGGCCTGAAGCCATCCTGTGCTTTTGCGGCCAGCTCACAAAAAAGCGAGTTGTAAAATGGAGCTTCAGGGCACTGCAATTCACAAACCTGCAGAGTTATAAATGATAACTCTCGTCCACAAATATATTGAGGGAAGGCAAAGAAGAGGATTTGAAATCAAGGCAGAATTGTAGGAAACAGATTTCAGGAGGTAGATTCGAATCGCCTTTAAAGCACATGAAAAGCGGCAAAACGTTGACAATGATGCCCTTGGCCAAAAAGGGCGTATGCGTTTTTTCCTGAATATATTCAGGAAAAAACGCATACGCCCTTTTTGGCCAACCAAGCAACCTGGAAAGGCAAATCAGCGCGACAAAGCAGACTCGCTACCCATCGGTCAAAAGGGTACATGCTGAAAAAAGTCTCAAAACCAGAAATGCAGGACAGGCCATGGAGAAATGGGAGCCTTGCTACACTGATGGGCGGGATGTAAATTGCCAACAGCCACTCTGGAGAAGTGTACGGTGTGTCCTGAAACATCTAAAAAACACAGCTTAGAGAGCATAGGGCACTTCCACTCATGGGGGTATAAATTGGGAAAATGAAAATTCAGCAAGACACAAGCACCCCAAAGTTTAGGGCTGCTCTGTTGACAAGGACCTCCACTTCATTCCACCTTCAATATCCCAGGAAAGAGAAAAATGGATAAAGAAGTTGTGGTCCTTATGTACAATGGAATATCACTCAGCCATGAAATCAATGTCATAAGGCTAGTAGCAGCATGATGAGTGGATTTAGGTACGACGATTCTAAGTGAAATAAGTCACACAGAAAAGGACACTTCTCATAAGGTATCACTTATAGAGGGACTGTAAAAACCGTTACACTTGAACTGAATTACAAAACAGAACAAAGTCACTCATGCAGAACACACACTATGGCTGCTTAACGGGAAAGGTGAGGTGGGGTGATACATCAAACAAGGGTTTCAAATTAGCTCAGATACCGTTCCATAAACCCAATATGTAATAGACAAGACCTACTCCTTGCTCAGAGAACTGGACTCAACACGCCCTATTCACCGCACAAGAATATATCTGACTAGTAATAATCTTAAAACCTATGTATTGATATCTCTCTGTTAGTGTGTCAAGTGGGTGTAAAGCGGCATAAACACAGCAGTGAAAACCAGCTAAACCCCATTATAAAAATAAATTACTTTGAAAAACCCATGAAACAAAGACAGTGAAAGAGAGAGAAATTCTTACACAATGCGTTCAGGGGCTGTGATGCAACCTGGATTGACCATTTCTAGACCCACAGCTGGATGAGACATAAGGGTGGACACTCTTGGGGCTGAGAGGTTTGGTGAGGTTGGGTGAGCAAACGCAGACCCTTTAAAGTAATACTGCGTGGTACCCATCGCATGGGTCCCAAATCTCCAGGTTCAAGGGCATCTTCCTACATCGAAAACATGCATGAGAAAACAAAAAGATGGTACACCATGTGATGGGGAAAGGTTTCTAAAACGCACCTCATTTCTCTTCTCCTTGTGCCCGGGTTCGCCATTCCAGCCGCTTTACTAACAATCTCCCTACTTGGAGCATCAGCACCTTTAACCTCCTGTTCCGTACAGGTTGCAATTTGTCCTGAGGATGAACGGGTAGACGGGGAACCAGTGAGAGACTAGCTCTTGGTGTTGGGACAGGCACAGGTCACTCTATTTTCCCATCAGGAAGAAGAATTAACCACAGGCTCATCCTCCCCCCCGGAACCAGAACAGGGCCTGAAGCCATCCTGCGCTTTTGCGGCCAGCTCCCAAAAAACCGAGTTGTACAATGGAGCTTCAGGGCACTGCAATTCACAAACCTGCAGAGTTATAAATGATAACTCTCGTCCACAAATATATTGAGGGAAGGCAAAGAAGAGGATTTGAAATCAAGGCAGAAATGCAGGAAACAGATTTCAGGAGGTAGATTCGAATCGCCTTTAAAGCACATGAAAAGCGGCAAAACGTTGACAATGATGCCCTTGGCCAAAAAGGGCGTATGCGTTTTTTCCTGAATATATTCAGGAAAAAACGCATACGCCCTTTTTGGCCAACCAAGCAACCTGGAAAGGCAAATCAGGGCTACAAAGAAGACTCGCTACCCATCGGTCAAAAGGGCCATGCTGAAAAAAGTCTCAAAACCAGAAATGCAGGACAGGCCATGGAGAAATGGGAGCCTTGCTACACTGATGGGCGGGATGTAAATTGCCAACAGCCACTCTGGAGAAGTGTACGGTGTGTCTTGAAACATCTAAAAAACACAGCTTAGAGAGCATAGGGCACTTCCACTCATGGCAGTATAAATTGGGAAAATGAAAAATCAGCAAGACACAAGCACCCCAAAGTTTAGGGCTGCTCTGTTGACAAGGACCTCCACTTCATTCCACCTTCAATATCCCAGGAGGGAGAAAAATGGATAAAGAAGTTGTGGTCCTTATGTACAATGGAATATCACTCAGCCATGAAATCAATGTCATAAGGCTAATAGCAGCATGATGAGTGGATTTAGGTACGACGATTCTAAGTGAAATAAGTCACACAGAAAAGGACACTTCTCATAAGGTATCACTTAAAGAGGGAATGTAAAAACCGTTACACTTGAACTGAATTACAAAACAGAACAGAGTCACACATGCAGAAAACACACTATGGCTGCTTAACGGGAAAGGTAAGGTGGGGTGATACATAAAACAAGGGTTTCAAATTAGCTCAGATACCGTTCCATAAACCCAATATGTAATAGACAAGACCTACTCCTTGCTCAGAGAACTGGACTCAACACGCCCTATTCACCGCACAAGAATATATCTGACTAGTAATAATCTTAAAACCTATGTATTGATATCTCTCTGTTAGTGTGTCAAGTGGGTGTAAAGCGGCATAAACACAGCAGTGAAAAGCAGCTAAACCCCATTATAAAAATAAATTACTTTGAAAAACCCATGAAACAAAGACAGTGAAAGAGAGAGAAATTCTTACACAATGCGTTCAGGGGCTGTGATGCAACCTGGATTGACCATATCTAGACCCACAGCTGGATGAGACATAAGGGTGGACACTCTTGGGGCTGAGAGGTTTGGTGAGGTTGGGTGAGCAAACGCAGACCCTTTAAAGTAATACTGCGTGGTACCCATCGCATGGGTCCCAAATCTCCAGGTTCAAGGGCATCTTCCTACATCGAAAACATGCATGAGAAAACAAAAAGATGGTACACCATGTGATGGGGAAAGGTTTCTAAAACGCACCTCATTTCTCTTCTCCTTGTGCCCGGGTTCGCCATTCCAGCCGCTTTACTAACAATCTCCCTACTTGGAGCATCAGCACCTTTAACCTCCTGTTCCGTACAGGTTGCAATTTGTCCTGAGGATGAACGGGTAGACGGGGAACCAGTGAGAGACTAGCTCTTGGTGTTGGGACAGGCACAGGTCACTCTATTTTCCCATCAGGAAGAAGAATTAACCACAGGCTCATCCTCCCCCCCGGAACCAGAACAGGGCCTGAAGCCATCCTGCGCTTTTGCGGCCAGCTCCCAAAAAAGCGAGTTGTACAATGGAGCTTCAGGGCACTGCAATTCACAAACCTGCAGAGTTATAAATGATAACTCTCGTCCACAAATATATTGAGGGAAGGCAAAGAAGAGGATTTGAAATCAAGGCAGAAATGCAGGAAACAGATTTCAGGAGGTAGATTCGAATCGCCTTTAAAGCACATGAAAAGCGGCAAAACGTTGACAATGATGCCCTTGGCCAAAAAGGGCGTATGCGTTTTTTCCTGAATATATTCAGGAAAAAACGCATACGCCCTTTTTGGCCAACCAAGCAACCTGGAAAGGCAAATCAGGGCTACAAAGAAGACTCGCTACCCATCGGTCAAAAGGGCCATGCTGAAAAAAGTCTCAAAACCAGAAATGCAGGACAGGCCATGGAGAAATGGGAGCCTTGCTACACTGATGGGTGGGATGTAAATTGCCAACAGCCACTCTGGAGAAGTGTACGGTGTGTCCTGAAACATCTAAAAAACACAGCTTAGAGAGCATAGGGCACTTCCACTCATGGGGGTATAAATTGGGAAAATGAAAAATCAGCAAGACACAAGCACCCCAAAGTTTAGGGCTGCTCTGTTGACAAGGACCTCCACTTCATTCCACCTTCAATATCCCAGGAGGGAGAAAAATGGATAAAGAAGTTGTGGTCCTTATGTACAATGGAATATCACTCAGCCATGAAATCAATGTCATAAGGCTAGTAGCAGCATGATGAGTGGATTTAGGTACGACGATTCTAAGTGAAATAAGTCACACAGAAAAGGACACTTCTCATAAGGTATCACTTATAGAGGGACTGTAAAAACCGTTACACTTGAACTGAATTACAAAACAGAACAGAGTCACTCATGCAGAACACACACTATGGCTGCTTAACGGGAAAGGTGAGGTGGGGTGATACATCAAACAAGGGTTTCAAATTAGCTCAGATACCGTTCCATAAACCCAATATGTAATAGACAAGACCTACTCCTTGCTCAGAGAACTGGACTCAACACGCCCTATTCACCGCACAAGAATATATCTGACTAGTAATAATCTTAAAACCTATGTATTGATATCTCTCTGTTAGTGTGTCAAGTGGGTGTAAAGCGGCATAAACACAGCAGTGAAAAGCAGCTAAACCCCATTATAAAAATAAATTACTTTGAAAAACCCATGAAACAAAGACAGTGAAAGAGAGAGAAATTCTTACACAATGCGTTCAGGGGCTGTGATGCAACCTGGATTGACCATATCTAGACCCACAGCTGGATGAGACATAAGGGTGGACACTCTTGGGGCTGAGAGGTTTGGTGAGGTTGGGTGAGCAAACGCAGACCCTTTAAAGTAATACTGCGTGGTACCCATCGCATGGGTCCCAAATCTCCAGGTTCAAGGGCATCTTCCTACATCGAAAACATGCATGAGAAAACAAAAAGATGGTACACCATGTGATGGGGAAAGGTTTCTAAAACGCACCTCATTTCTCTTCTCCTTGTGCCCGGGTTCGCCATTCCAGCCGCTTTACTAACAATCTCCCTACTTGGAGCATCAGCACCTTTAACCTCCTGTTCCGTACAGGTTGCAATTTGTCCTGAGGATGAACGGGTAGACGGGGAACCAGTGAGAGACTAGCTCTTGGTGTTGGGACAGGCACAGGTCACTCTATTTTCCCATCAGGAAGAAGAATTAACCACAGGCTCATCCTCCCCCCCGGAACCAGAACAGGGCCTGAAGCCATCCTGCGCTTTTGCGGCCAGCTCCCAAAAAAGCGAGTTGTACAATGGAGCTTCAGGGCACTGCAATTCACAAACCTGCAGAGTTATAAATGATAACTCTCGTCCACAAATATATTGAGGGAAGGCAAAGAAGAGGATTTGAAATCAAGGCAGAAATGCAGGAAACAGATTTCAGGAGGTAGATTCGAATCGCCTTTAAAGCACATGAAAAGCGGCAAAACGTTGACAATGATGCCCTTGGCCAAAAAGGGCGTATGCGTTTTTTCCTGAATATATTCAGGAAAAAACGCATACGCCCTTTTTGGCCAACCAAGCAACCTGGAAAGGCAAATCAGGGCTACAAAGAAGACTCGCTACCCATCGGTCAAAAGGGCCATGCTGAAAAAAGTCTCAAAACCAGAAATGCAGGACAGGCCATGGAGAAATGGGAGCCTTGCTACACTGATGGGCGGGATGTAAATTGCCAACAGCCACTCTGGAGAAGTGTACGGTGTGTCCTGAAACATCTAAAAAACACAGCTTAGAGAGCATAGGGCACTTCCACTCATGGCGGTATAAATTGGGAAAATGAAAAATCAGCAAGACACAAGCACCCCAAAGTTTAGGGCTGCTCTGTTGACAAGGACCTCCACTTCATTCCACCTTCAATATCCCAGGAGGGAGAAAAATGGATAAAGAAGTTGTGGTCCTTATGTACAATGGAATATCACTCAGCCATGAAATCAATGTCATAAGGCTAATAGCAGCATGATGAGTGGATTTAGGTACGACGATTCTAAGTGAAATAAGTCACACAGAAAAGGACACTTCTCATAAGGTATCACTTATAGAGGGACTGTAAAAACCGTTACACTTGAACTGAATTACAAAACAGAACAGAGTCACACATGCAGAAAACACACTATGGCTGCTTAACGGGAAAGGTGAGGTGGGGTGATACATAAAACAAGGGTTTCAAATTAGCTCAGATACCGTTCCATAAACCCAATATGTAATAGACAAGACCTACTCCTTGCTCAGAGAACTGGACTCAACACGCCCTATTCACCGCACAAGAATATATCTGACTAGTAATAATCTTAAAACCTATGTATTGATATCTCTCTGTTAGTGTGTCAAGTGGGTGTAAAGCGGCATAAACACAGCAGTGAAAAGCAGCTAAACCCCATTATAAAAATAAATTACTTTGAAAAACCCATGAAACAAAGACAGTGAAAGAGAGAGAAATTCTTACACAATGCGTTCAGGGGCTGTGATGCAACCTGGATTGACCATTTCTAGACCCACAGCTGGATGAGACATAAGGGTGGACACTCTTGGGGCTGAGAGGTTTGGTGAGGTTGGGTGAGCAAACGCAGACCCTTTAAAGTAATACTGCGTGGTACCCATCGCATGGGTCCCAAATCTCCAGGTTCAAGGGCATCTTCCTACATCGAAAACATGCATGAGAAAACAAAAAGATGGTACACCATGTGATGGGGAAAGGTTTCTAAAACGCACCTCATTTCTCTTCTCCTTGTGCCCGGGTTCGCCATTCCAGCCGCTTTACTAACAATCTCCCTACTTGGAGCATCAGCACCTTTAACCTCCTGTTCCGTACAGGTTGCAATTTGTCCTGAGGATGAACGGGTAGACGGGGAACCAGTGAGAGACTAGCTCTTGGTGTTGGGACAGGCACAGGTCACTCTATTTTCCCATCAGGAAGAAGAATTAACCACAGGCTCATCCTCCCCCCCGGAACCAGAACAGGGCCTGAAGCCATCCTGCGCTTTTGCGGCCAGCTCCCAAAAAAGCGAGTTGTACAATGGAGCTTCAGGGCACTGCAATTCACAAACCTGCAGAGTTATAAATGATAACTCTCGTCCACAAATATATTGAGGGAAGGCAAAGAAGAGGATTTGAAATCAAGGCAGAAATGCAGGAAACAGATTTCAGGAGGTAGATTCGAATCGCCTTTAAAGCACATGAAAAGCGGCAAAACGTTGACAATGATGCCCTTGGCCAAAAAGGGCGTATGCGTTTTTTCCTGAATATATTCAGGAAAAAACGCATACGCCCTTTTTGGCCAACCAAGCAACCTGGAAAGGCAAATCAGGGCTACAAAGAAGACTCGCTACCCATCGGTCAAAAGGGCCATGCTGAAAAAAGTCTCAAAACCAGAAATGCAGGACAGGCCATGGAGAAATGGGAGCCTTGCTACACTGATGGGCGGGATGTAAATTGCCAACAGCCACTCTGGAGAAGTGTACGGTGTGTCCTGAAACATCTAAAAAACACAGCTTAGAGAGCATAGGGCACTTCCACTCATGGCGGTATAAATTGGGAAAATGAAAAATCAGCAAGACACAAGCACCCCAAAGTTTAGGGCTGCTCTGTTGACAAGGACCTCCACTTCATTCCACCTTCAATATCCCAGGAGGGAGAAAAATGGATAAAGAAGTTGTGGTCCTTATGTACAATGGAATATCACTCAGCCATGAAATCAATGTCATAAGGCTAATAGCAGCATGATGAGTGGATTTAGGTACGACGATTCTAAGTGAAATAAGTCACACAGAAAAGGACACTTCTCATAAGGTATCACTTATAGAGGGACTGTAAAAACCGTTACACTTGAACTGAATTACAAAACAGAACAGAGTCACACATGCAGAAAACACACTATGGCTGCTTAACGGGAAAGGTGAGGTGGGGTGATACATAAAACAAGGGTTTCAAATTAGCTCAGATACCGTTCCATAAACCCAATATGTAATAGACAAGACCTACTCCTTGCTCAGAGAACTGGACTCAACACGCCCTATTCACCGCACAAGAATATATCTGACTAGTAATAATCTTAAAACCTATGTATTGATATCTCTCTGTTAGTGTGTCAAGTGGGTGTAAAGCGGCATAAACACAGCAGTGAAAAGCAGCTAAACCCCATTATAAAAATAAATTACTTTGAAAAACCCATGAAACAAAGACAGTGAAAGAGAGAGAAATTCTTACACAATGCGTTCAGGGGCTGTGATGCAACCTGGATTGACCATTTCTAGACCCACAGCTGGATGAGACATAAGGGTGGACACTCTTGGGGCTGAGAGGTTTGGTGAGGTTGGGTGAGCAAACGCAGACCCTTTAAAGTAATACTGCGTGGTACCCATCGCATGGGTCCCAAATCTCCAGGTTCAAGGGCATCTTCCTACATCGAAAACATGCATGAGAAAACAAAAAGATGGTACACCATGTGATGGGGAAAGGTTTCTAAAACGCACCTCATTTCTCTTCTCCTTGTGCCCGGGTTCGCCATTCCAGCCGCTTTACTAACAATCTCCCTACTTGGAGCATCAGCACCTTTAACCTCCTGTTCCGTACAGGTTGCAATTTGTCCTGAGGATGAACGGGTAGACGGGGAACCAGTGAGAGACTAGCTCTTGGTGTTGGGACAGGCACAGGTCACTCTATTTTCCCATCAGGAAGAAGAATTAACCACAGGCTCATCCTCCCCCCCGGAACCAGAACAGGGCCTGAAGCCATCCTGCGCTTTTGCGGCCAGCTCCCAAAAAAGCGAGTTGTACAATGGAGCTTCAGGGCACTGCAATTCACAAACCTGCAGAGTTATAAATGATAACTCTCGTCCACAAATATATTGAGGGAAGGCAAAGAAGAGGATTTGAAATCAAGGCAGAAATGCAGGAAACAGATTTCAGGAGGTAGATTCGAATCGCCTTTAAAGCACATGAAAAGCGGCAAAACGTTGACAATGATGCCCTTGGCCAAAAAGGGCGTATGCGTTTTTTCCTGAATATATTCAGGAAAAAACGCATACGCCCTTTTTGGCCAACCAAGCAACCTGGAAAGGCAAATCAGGGCTACAAAGAAGACTCGCTACCCATCGGTCAAAAGGGCCATGCTGAAAAAAGTCTCAAAACCAGAAATGCAGGACAGGCCATGGAGAAATGGGAGCCTTGCTACACTGATGGGCGGGATGTAAATTGCCAACAGCCACTCTGGAGAAGTGTACGGTGTGTCCTGAAACATCTAAAAAACACAGCTTAGAGAGCATAGGGCACTTCCACTCATGGCGGTATAAATTGGGAAAATGAAAAATCAGCAAGACACAAGCACCCCAAAGTTTAGGGCTGCTCTGTTGACAAGGACCTCCACTTCATTCCACCTTCAATATCCCAGGAGGGAGAAAAATGGATAAAGAAGTTGTGGTCCTTATGTACAATGGAATATCACTCAGCCATGAAATCAATGTCATAAGGCTAATAGCAGCATGATGAGTGGATTTAGGTACGACGATTCTAAGTGAAATAAGTCACACAGAAAAGGACACTTCTCATAAGGTATCACTTATAGAGGGACTGTAAAAACCGTTACACTTGAACTGAATTACAAAACAGAACAGAGTCACACATGCAGAAAACACACTATGGCTGCTTAACGGGAAAGGTGAGGTGGGGTGATACATAAAACAAGGGTTTCAAATTAGCTCAGATACCGTTCCATAAACCCAATATGTAATAGACAAGACCTACTCCTTGCTCAGAGAACTGGACTCAACACGCCCTATTCACCGCACAAGAATATATCTGACTAGTAATAATCTTAAAACCTATGTATTGATATCTCTCTGTTAGTGTGTCAAGTGGGTGTAAAGCGGCATAAACACAGCAGTGAAAAGCAGCTAAACCCCATTATAAAAATAAATTACTTTGAAAAACCCATGAAACAAAGACAGTGAAAGAGAGAGAAATTCTTACACAATGCGTTCAGGGGCTGTGATGCAACCTGGATTGACCATTTCTAGACCCACAGCTGGATGAGACATAAGGGTGGACACTCTTGGGGCTGAGAGGTTTGGTGAGGTTGGGTGAGCAAACGCAGACCCTTTAAAGTAATACTGCGTGGTACCCATCGCATGGGTCCCAAATCTCCAGGTTCAAGGGCATCTTCCTACATCGAAAACATGCATGAGAAAACAAAAAGATGGTACACCATGTGATGGGGAAAGGTTTCTAAAACGCACCTCATTTCTCTTCTCCTTGTGCCCGGGTTCGCCATTCCAGCCGCTTTACTAACAATCTCCCTACTTGGAGCATCAGCACCTTTAACCTCCTGTTCCGTACAGGTTGCAATTTGTCCTGAGGATGAACGGGTAGACGGGGAACCAGTGAGAGACTAGCTCTTGGTGTTGGGACAGGCACAGGTCACTCTATTTTCCCATCAGGAAGAAGAATTAACCACAGGCTCATCCTCCCCCCCGGAACCAGAACAGGGCCTGAAGCCATCCTGCGCTTTTGCGGCCAGCTCCCAAAAAAGCGAGTTGTACAATGGAGCTTCAGGGCACTGCAATTCACAAACCTGCAGAGTTATAAATGATAACTCTCGTCCACAAATATATTGAGGGAAGGCAAAGAAGAGGATTTGAAATCAAGGCAGAAATGCAGGAAACAGATTTCAGGAGGTAGATTCGAATCGCCTTTAAAGCACATGAAAAGCGGCAAAACGTTGACAATGATGCCCTTGGCCAAAAAGGGCGTATGCGTTTTTTCCTGAATATATTCAGGAAAAAACGCATACGCCCTTTTTGGCCAACCAAGCAACCTGGAAAGGCAAATCAGGGCTACAAAGAAGACTCGCTACCCATCGGTCAAAAGGGCCATGCTGAAAAAAGTCTCAAAACCAGAAATGCAGGACAGGCCATGGAGAAATGGGAGCCTTGCTACACTGATGGGCGGGATGTAAATTGCCAACAGCCACTCTGGAGAAGTGTACGGTGTGTCCTGAAACATCTAAAAAACACAGCTTAGAGAGCATAGGGCACTTCCACTCATGGCGGTATAAATTGGGAAAATGAAAAATCAGCAAGACACAAGCACCCCAAAGTTTAGGGCTGCTCTGTTGACAAGGACCTCCACTTCATTCCACCTTCAATATCCCAGGAGGGAGAAAAATGGATAAAGAAGTTGTGGTCCTTATGTACAATGGAATATCACTCAGCCATGAAATCAATGTCATAAGGCTAATAGCAGCATGATGAGTGGATTTAGGTACGACGATTCTAAGTGAAATAAGTCACACAGAAAAGGACACTTCTCATAAGGTATCACTTATAGAGGGAATGTAAAAACCGTTACACTTGAACTGAATTACAAAACAGAACAGAGTCACACATGCAGAAAACACACTATGGCTGCTTAACGGGAAAGGTGAGGTGGGGTGATACATAAAACAAGGGTTTCAAATTAGCTCAGATACCGTTCCATAAACCCAATATGTAATAGACAAGACCTACTCCTTGCTCAGAGAACTGGACTCAACACGCCCTATTCACCGCACAAGAATATATCTGACTAGTAATAATCTTAAAACCTATGTATTGATATCTCTCTGTTAGTGTGTCAAGTGGGTGTAAAGCGGCATAAACACAGCAGTGAAAAGCAGCTAAACCCCATTATAAAAATAAATTACTTTGAAAAACCCATGAAACAAAGACAGTGAAAGAGAGAGAAATTCTTACACAATGCGTTCAGGGGCTGTGATGCAACCTGGATTGACCATTTCTAGACCCACAGCTGGATGAGACATAAGGGTGGACACTCTTGGGGCTGAGAGGTTTGGTGAGGTTGGGTGAGCAAACGCAGACCCTTTAAAGTAATACTGCGTGGTACCCATCGCATGGGTCCCAAATCTCCAGGTTCAAGGGCATCTTCCTACATCGAAAACATGCATGAGAAAACAAAAAGATGGTACACCATGTGATGGGGAAAGGTTTCTAAAACGCACCTCATTTCTCTTCTCCTTGTGCCCGGGTTCGCCATTCCAGCCGCTTTACTAACAATCTCCCTACTTGGAGCATCAGCACCTTTAACCTCCTGTTCCGTACAGGTTGCAATTTGTCCTGAGGATGAACGGGTAGACGGGGAACCAGTGAGAGACTAGCTCTTGGTGTTGGGACAGGCACAGGTCACTCTATTTTCCCATCAGGAAGAAGAATTAACCACAGGCTCATCCTCCCCCCCGGAACCAGAACAGGGCCTGAAGCCATCCTGCGCTTTTGCGGCCAGCTCCCAAAAAAGCGAGTTGTACAATGGAGCTTCAGGGCACTGCAATTCACAAACCTGCAGAGTTATAAATGATAACTCTCGTCCACAAATATATTGAGGGAAGGCAAAGAAGAGGATTTGAAATCAAGGCAGAAATGCAGGAAACAGATTTCAGGAGGTAGATTCGAATCGCCTTTAAAGCACATGAAAAGCGGCAAAACGTTGACAATGATGCCCTTGGCCAAAAAGGGCGTATGCGTTTTTTCCTGAATATATTCAGGAAAAAACGCATACGCCCTTTTTGGCCAACCAAGCAACCTGGAAAGGCAAATCAGGGCTACAAAGAAGACTCGCTACCCATCGGTCAAAAGGGCCATGCTGAAAAAAGTCTCAAAACCAGAAATGCAGGACAGGCCATGGAGAAATGGGAGCCTTGCTACACTGATGGGCGGGATGTAAATTGCCAACAGCCACTCTGGAGAAGTGTACGGTGTGTCCTGAAACATCTAAAAAACACAGCTTAGAGAGCATAGGGCACTTCCACTCATGGCGGTATAAATTGGGAAAATGAAAAATCAGCAAGACACAAGCACCCCAAAGTTTAGGGCTGCTCTGTTGACAAGGACCTCCACTTCATTCCACCTTCAATATCCCAGGAGGGAGAAAAATGGATAAAGAAGTTGTGGTCCTTATGTACAATGGAATATCACTCAGCCATGAAATCAATGTCATAAGGCTAATAGCAGCATGATGAGTGGATTTAGGTACGACGATTCTAAGTGAAATAAGTCACACAGAAAAGGACACTTCTCATAAGGTATCACTTATAGAGGGACTGTAAAAACCGTTACACTTGAACTGAATTACAAAACAGAACAGAGTCACACATGCAGAAAACACACTATGGCTGCTTAACGGGAAAGGTGAGGTGGGGTGATACATAAAACAAGGGTTTCAAATTAGCTCAGATACCGTTCCATAAACCCAATATGTAATAGACAAGACCTACTCCTTGCTCAGAGAACTGGACTCAACACGCCCTATTCACCGCACAAGAATATATCTGACTAGTAATAATCTTAAAACCTATGTATTGATATCTCTCTGTTAGTGTGTCAAGTGGGTGTAAAGCGGCATAAACACAGCAGTGAAAAGCAGCTAAACCCCATTATAAAAATAAATTACTTTGAAAAACCCATGAAACAAAGACAGTGAAAGAGAGAGAAATTCTTACACAATGCGTTCAGGGGCTGTGATGCAACCTGGATTGACCATTTCTAGACCCACAGCTGGATGAGACATAAGGGTGGACACTCTTGGGGCTGAGAGGTTTGGTGAGGTTGGGTGAGCAAACGCAGACCCTTTAAAGTAATACTGCGTGGTACCCATCGCATGGGTCCCAAATCTCCAGGTTCAAGGGCATCTTCCTACATCGAAAACATGCATGAGAAAACAAAAAGATGGTACACCATGTGATGGGGAAAGGTTTCTAAAACGCACCTCATTTCTCTTCTCCTTGTGCCCGGGTTCGCCATTCCAGCCGCTTTACTAACAATCTCCCTACTTGGAGCATCAGCACCTTTAACCTCCTGTTCCGTACAGGTTGCAATTTGTCCTGAGGATGAACGGGTAGACGGGGAACCAGTGAGAGACTAGCTCTTGGTGTTGGGACAGGCACAGGTCACTCTATTTTCCCATCAGGAAGAAGAATTAACCACAGGCTCATCCTCCCCCCCGGAACCAGAACAGGGCCTGAAGCCATCCTGCGCTTTTGCGGCCAGCTCCCAAAAAAGCGAGTTGTACAATGGAGCTTCAGGGCACTGCAATTCACAAACCTGCAGAGTTATAAATGATAACTCTCGTCCACAAATATATTGAGGGAAGGCAAAGAAGAGGATTTGAAATCAAGGCAGAAATGCAGGAAACAGATTTCAGGAGGTAGATTCGAATCGCCTTTAAAGCACATGAAAAGCGGCAAAACGTTGACAATGATGCCCTTGGCCAAAAAGGGCGTATGCGTTTTTTCCTGAATATATTCAGGAAAAAACGCATACGCCCTTTTTGGCCAACCAAGCAACCTGGAAAGGCAAATCAGGGCTACAAAGAAGACTCGCTACCCATCGGTCAAAAGGGCCATGCTGAAAAAAGTCTCAAAACCAGAAATGCAGGACAGGCCATGGAGAAATGGGAGCCTTGCTACACTGATGGGCGGGATGTAAATTGCCAACAGCCACTCTGGAGAAGTGTACGGTGTGTCCTGAAACATCTAAAAAACACAGCTTAGAGAGCATAGGGCACTTCCACTCATGGCGGTATAAATTGGGAAAATGAAAAATCAGCAAGACACAAGCACCCCAAAGTTTAGGGCTGCTCTGTTGACAAGGACCTCCACTTCATTCCACCTTCAATATCCCAGGAGGGAGAAAAATGGATAAAGAAGTTGTGGTCCTTATGTACAATGGAATATCACTCAGCCATGAAATCAATGTCATAAGGCTAATAGCAGCATGATGAGTGGATTTAGGTACGACGATTCTAAGTGAAATAAGTCACACAGAAAAGGACACTTCTCATAAGGTATCACTTATAGAGGGACTGTAAAAACCGTTACACTTGAACTGAATTACAAAACAGAACAGAGTCACACATGCAGAAAACACACTATGGCTGCTTAACGGGAAAGGTGAGGTGGGGTGATACATAAAACAAGGGTTTCAAATTAGCTCAGATACCGTTCCATAAACCCAATATGTAATAGACAAGACCTACTCCTTGCTCAGAGAACTGGACTCAACACGCCCTATTCACCGCACAAGAATATATCTGACTAGTAATAATCTTAAAACCTATGTATTGATATCTCTCTGTTAGTGTGTCAAGTGGGTGTAAAGCGGCATAAACACAGCAGTGAAAAGCAGCTAAACCCCATTATAAAAATAAATTACTTTGAAAAACCCATGAAACAAAGACAGTGAAAGAGAGAGAAATTCTTACACAATGCGTTCAGGGGCTGTGATGCAACCTGGATTGACCATTTCTAGACCCACAGCTGGATGAGACATAAGGGTGGACACTCTTGGGGCTGAGAGGTTTGGTGAGGTTGGGTGAGCAAACGCAGACCCTTTAAAGTAATACTGCGTGGTACCCATCGCATGGGTCCCAAATCTCCAGGTTCAAGGGCATCTTCCTACATCGAAAACATGCATGAGAAAACAAAAAGATGGTACACCATGTGATGGGGAAAGGTTTCTAAAACGCACCTCATTTCTCTTCTCCTTGTGCCCGGGTTCGCCATTCCAGCCGCTTTACTAACAATCTCCCTACTTGGAGCATCAGCACCTTTAACCTCCTGTTCCGTACAGGTTGCAATTTGTCCTGAGGATGAACGGGTAGACGGGGAACCAGTGAGAGACTAGCTCTTGGTGTTGGGACAGGCACAGGTCACTCTATTTTCCCATCAGGAAGAAGAATTAACCACAGGCTCATCCTCCCCCCCGGAACCAGAACAGGGCCTGAAGCCATCCTGCGCTTTTGCGGCCAGCTCCCAAAAAAGCGAGTTGTACAATGGAGCTTCAGGGCACTGCAATTCACAAACCTGCAGAGTTATAAATGATAACTCTCGTCCACAAATATATTGAGGGAAGGCAAAGAAGAGGATTTGAAATCAAGGCAGAAATGCAGGAAACAGATTTCAGGAGGTAGATTCGAATCGCCTTTAAAGCACATGAAAAGCGGCAAAACGTTGACAATGATGCCCTTGGCCAAAAAGGGCGTATGCGTTTTTTCCTGAATATATTCAGGAAAAAACGCATACGCCCTTTTTGGCCAACCAAGCAACCTGGAAAGGCAAATCAGGGCTACAAAGAAGACTCGCTACCCATCGGTCAAAAGGGCCATGCTGAAAAAAGTCTCAAAACCAGAAATGCAGGACAGGCCATGGAGAAATGGGAGCCTTGCTACACTGATGTGTGGGATGTAAATTGCCAACAGCCACTCTGGAGAAGTGTACGGTGTGTCCTGAAACATCTAAAAAACACAGCTTAGAGAGCATAGGGCACTTCCACTCATGGGGGTATAAATTGGGAAAATGAAAAATCAGCAAGACACAAGCACCCCAAAGTTTAGGGCTGCTCTGTTGACAAGGACCTCCACTTCATTCCACCTTCAATATCCCAGGAGGGAGAAAAATGGATAAAGAAGTTGTGGTCCTTATGTACAATGGAATATCACTCAGCCATGAAGTCAATGTCATAAGGCTAATAGCAGCATGATGAGTGGATTTAGGTATGACGATTCTAAGTGAAATAAGTCACACAGAAAAGGACACTTCTCATAAGGTATCACTTATAGAGGGAATGTAAAAACCGTTACACTTGAACTGAATTACAAAACAGAACAGAGTCACACATGCAGAAATCACACTATGGCTGCTTAACGGGAAAGGTGAGGTGGGGTGATACATAAAACAAGGGTTTCAAATTAGCTCAGATACCGTTCCATAAACCCAATATGTAATAGACAAGACCTACTCCTTGCTCAGAGAACTGGACTCAACACGCCCTATTCACCGCACAAGAATATATCTGACTAGTAATAATCTTAAAACCTATGTATTGATATCTCTCTGTTAGTGTGTCAAGTGGGTGTAAAGCGGCATAAACACAGCAGTGAAAAGCAGCTAAACCCCATTACAAAAATAAATTACTTTGAAAAACCCATGAAACAAAGACAGTGAAAGAGAGAGAAATTCTTACACAATGCGTTCAGGGGCTGTGATGCAACCTGGATTGACCATATCTAGACCCACAGCTGGATGAGACATAAGGGTGGACACTCTTGGGGCTGAGAGGTTTGGTGAGGTTGGGTGAGCAAACGCAGACCCTTGAAAGTAATACTGCGTGGTACCCATCGCATGGGTCCCAAATCTCCAGGTTCAAGGGCATCTTCCTACATCGAAAACATGCATGAGAAAACAAAAAAGATGGTACACCATGTGATGGGGAAAGGTTTCTAAAACGCACCTCATTTCTCTTCTCCTTGTGCCCGGGGTCGCCATTCCAGCCGCTTTACTAACAATCTCCCTACTTGGAGCATCAGCACCTTTAACCTCCTGTTCCGTACAGGTTGCAATTTGTCCTGAGGATGAACGGGAATACGGGGAACCAGTGAGAGACTAGCTCTTGTTGTTGGGACAGGCACAGGTCACTCTATTTTCCCATCAGGAAGAAGAATTAACCACAGGCTCATCCTCCCCCCCCGGAACCAGAACAGGGCCTGAAGCCATCCTGCGCTTTTGCGGCCAGCTCCCAAAAAAGCGAGTTGTAAAATGGAGTTTCAGGGCACTGCAATTCACAAACCTGCAGAGTTATAAATGATAACTCTCGTCCACAAATATATTTAGGGAAGGCAAAGAAGAGGATTTGAAATCAAGGCAGAAATGCAGGAAACAGATTTCAGGAGGTAGATTCGAATCGCCTTTAAAGCACATGAAAAGCGGCAAAACGTTGACAATGATGCTCTTGGCCAAAAAGGGCGTATGCGTTTTTTCCTGAATATATTCAGGAAAAAACGCATACGCCCTTTTTGGCCAACCAAGCAACCTGGAAAGGCAAATCAGGGCTACAAAGAAGACTCGCTACCCATCGGTCAAAAGGGCCATGCTGAAAAAAGTCTCAAAACCAGAAATGCAGGACAGGCCATGGAGAAATGGGAGCCTTGCTACACTGATGGGTGGGATGTAAATTGCCAACAGCCACTCTGGAGAAGTGTACGGTGTGTCCTGAAACATCTAAAAAACACAGCTTAGAGAGCATAGGGCACTTCCACTCATGGGGGTATAAATTGGGAAAATGAAAAATCAGCAAGACACAAGCACCCCAAAGTTTAGGGCTGCTCTGTTGACAAGGACCTCCACTTCATTCCACCTTCAATATCCCAGGAGGGAGAAAAATGGATAAAGAAGTTGTGGTCCTTATGTACAATGGAATATCACTCAGCCATGAAATCAATGTCATAAGGCTAATAGCAGCATGATGAATGGATTTAGGTACGATGATTCTAAGTGAAATAAGTCACACAGAAAAGGACACTTCTCATAAGGTATCACTTATAGAGGGAATGTAAAAACCGTTACACTTGAACTGAATTACAAAACAGAACAGAGTCACACATGCAGAAAACACACTATGGCTGCTTAACGGGAAAGGTGAGGTGGGGTGATACATAAAACAAGGGTTTCAAATTAGCTCAGATACCGTTCCATAAACCCAATATGTAATAGACAAGACCTACTCCTTGCTCAGAGAACTGGACTCAACACGCCCTATTCACCGCACAAGAATATATCTGACTAGTAATAATCTTAAAACCTATGTATTGATATCTCTCTGTTAGTGTGTCAAGTGGGTGTAAAGCGGCATAAACACAGCAGTGAAAAGCAGCTAAACCCCATTATAAAAATAAATTACTTTGAAAAACCCATGAAACAAAGACAGTGAAAGAGAGAGAAATTCTTACACAATGCGTTCAGGGGCTGTGATGCAACCTGGATTGACCATATCTAGACCCACAGCTGGATGAGACATAAGGGTGGACACTCTTGGGGCTGAGAGGTTTGGTGAGGTTGGGTGAGCAAACGCAGACCCTTTAAAGTAATACTGCGTGGTACCCATCGCATGGGTCCCAAATCTCCAGGTTCAAGGGCATCTTCCTACATCGAAAACATGCATGAGAAAACAAAAAGATGGTACACCATGTGATGGGGAAAGGTTTCTAAAACGCACCTCATTTCTCTTCTCCTTGTGCCCGGGTTCGCCATTCCAGCCGCTTTACTAACAATCTCCCTACTTGGAGCATCAGCACCTTTAACCTCCTGTTCCGTACAGGTTGCAATTTGTCCTGAGGATGAACGGGTAGACGGGGAACCAGTGAGAGACTAGCTCTTGGTGTTGGGACAGGCACAGGTCACTCTATTTTCCCATCAGGAAGAAGAATTAACCACAGGCTCATCCTCCCCCCCGGAACCAGAACAGGGCCTGAAGCCATCCTGCGCTTTTGCGGCCAGCTCCCAAAAAAGCGAGTTGTACAATGGAGCTTCAGGGCACTGCAATTCACAAACCTGCAGAGTTATAAATGATAACTCTCGTCCACAAATATATTGAGGGAAGGCAAAGAAGAGGATTTGAAATCAAGGCAGAAATGCAGGAAACAGATTTCAGGAGGTAGATTCGAATCGCCTTTAAAGCACATGAAAAGCGGCAAAACGTTGACAATGATGCCCTTGGCCAAAAAGGGCGTATGCGTTTTTTCCTGAATATATTCAGGAAAAAACGCATACGCCCTTTTTGGCCAACCAAGCAACCTGGAAAGGCAAATCAGGGCTACAAAGAAGACTCGCTACCCATCGGTCAAAAGGGCCATGCTGAAAAAAGTCTCAAAACCAGAAATGCAGGACAGGCCATGGAGAAATGGGAGCCTTGCTACACTGATGGGTGGGATGTAAATTGCCAACAGCCACTCTGGAGAAGTGTACGGTGTGTCCTGAAACATCTAAAAAACACAGCTTAGAGAGCATAGGGCACTTCCACTCATGGGGGTATAAATTGGGAAAATGAAAAATCAGCAAGACACAAGCACCCCAAAGTTTAGGGCTGCTCTGTTGACAAGGACCTCCACTTCATTCCACCTTCAATATCCCAGGAGGGAGAAAAATGGATAAAGAAGTTGTGGTCCTTATGTACAATGGAATATCACTCAGCCATGAAATCAATGTCATAAGGCTAGTAGCAGCATGATGAGTGGATTTAGGTACGACGATTCTAAGTGAAATAAGTCACACAGAAAAGGACACTTCTCATAAGGTATCACTTATAGAGGGACTGTAAAAACCGTTACACTTGAACTGAATTACAAAACAGAACAGAGTCACTCATGCAGAACACACACTATGGCTGCTTAACGGGAAAGGTGAGGTGGGGTGATACATCAAACAAGGGTTTCAAATTAGCTCAGATACCGTTCCATAAACCCAATATGTAATAGACAAGACCTACTCCTTGCTCAGAGAACTGGACTCAACACGCCCTATTCACCGCACAAGAATATATCTGACTAGTAATAATCTTAAAACCTATGTATTGATATCTCTCTGTTAGTGTGTCAAGTGGGTGTAAAGCGGCATAAACACAGCAGTGAAAAGCAGCTAAACCCCATTATAAAAATAAATTACTTTGAAAAACCCATGAAACAAAGACAGTGAAAGAGAGAGAAATTCTTACACAATGCGTTCAGGGGCTGTGATGCAACCTGGATTGACCATATCTAGACCCACAGCTGGATGAGACATAAGGGTGGACACTCTTGGGGCTGAGAGGTTTGGTGAGGTTGGGTGAGCAAACGCAGACCCTTTAAAGTAATACTGCGTGGTACCCATCGCATGGGTCCCAAATCTCCAGGTTCAAGGGCATCTTCCTACATCGAAAACATGCATGAGAAAACAAAAAGATGGTACACCATGTGATGGGGAAAGGTTTCTAAAACGCACCTCATTTCTCTTCTCCTTGTGCCCGGGTTCGCCATTCCAGCCGCTTTACTAACAATCTCCCTACTTGGAGCATCAGCACCTTTAACCTCCTGTTCCGTACAGGTTGCAATTTGTCCTGAGGATGAACGTAATACGGGGAACCAGTGAGAGACTAGCTCTTGTTGTTGGGACAGGCACAGGTCACTCTATTTTCCCATCAGGAAGAAGAATTAACCACAGGCTCATCCTCCCCCCCGGAACCAGAACAGGGCCTGAAGCCATCCTGCGCTTTTGCGGCCAGCTCCCAAAAAAGCGAGTTGTACAATGGAGCTTCAGGGCACTGCAATTCACAAACCTGCAGAGTTATAAATGATAACTCTCGTCCACAAATATATTGAGGGAAGGCAAAGAAGAGGATTTGAAATCAAGGCAGAAATGCAGGAAACAGATTTCAGGAGGTAGATTCGAATCGCCTTTAAAGCACATGAAAAGCGGCAAAACGTTGACAATGATGCTCTTGGCCAAAAAGGGCGTATGCGTTTTTTCCTGAATATATTCAGGAAAAAACGCATACGCCCTTTTTGGCCAACCAAGCAACCTGGAAAGGCAAATCAGGGCTACAAAGAAGACTCGCTACCCATCGGTCAAAAGGGCCATGCTGAAAAAAGTCTCAAAACCAGAAATGCAGGACAGGCCATGGAGAAATGGGAGCCTTGCTACACTGATGGGTGGGATGTAAATTGCCAACAGCCACTCTGGAGAAGTGTACGGTGTGTCCTGAAACATCTAAAAAACACAGCTTAGAGAGCATAGGGCACTTCCACTCATGGGGGTATAAATTGGGAAAATGAAAAATCAGCAAGACACAAGCACCCCAAAGTTTAGGGCTGCTCTGTTGACAAGGACCTCCACTTCATTCCACCTTCAATATCCCAGGAGGGAGAAAAATGGATAAAGAAGTTGTGGTCCTTATGTACAATGGAATATCACTCAGCCATGAAATCAATGTCATAAGGCTAATAGCAGCATGATGAGTGGATTTAGGTACGACGATTCTAAGTGAAATAAGTCACACAGAAAAGGACACTTCTCATAAGGTATCACTTATAGAGGGACTGTAAAAACCGTTACACTTGAACTGAATTACAAAACAGAACAGAGTCACACATGCAGAACACACACTATGGCTGCTTAACGGGAAAGGTAAGGTGGGGTGATACATCAAACAAGGGTTTCAAATTAGCTCAGATACCGTTCCATAAACCCAATATGTAATAGACAAGACCTACTCCTTGCTCAGAGAACTGGACTCAACACGCCCTATTCACCGCACAAGAATATATCTGACTAGTAATAATCTTAAAACCTATGTATTGATATCTCTCTGTTAGTGTGTCAAGTGGGTGTAAAGCGGCATAAACACAGCAGTGAAAACCAGCTAAACCCCATTATAAAAATAAATTACTTTGAAAAACCCATGAAACAAAGACAGTGAAAGAGAGAGAAATTCTTACACAATGCGTTCAGGGGCTGTGATGCAACCTGGATTGACCATATCTAGACCCACAGCTGGATGAGACATAAGGGTGGACACTCTTGGGGCTGAGAGGTTTGGTGAGGTTGGGTGAGCAAACGCAGACCCTTTAAAGTAATACTGCGTGGTACCCATCGCATGGGTCCCAAATCTCCAGGTTCAAGGGCATCTTCCTACATCGAAAACATGCATGAGAAAACAAAAAGATGGTACACCATGTGATGGGGAAAGGTTTCTAAAACGCACCTCATTTCTCTTCTCCTTGTGCCCGGGTTCGCCATTCCAGCCGCTTTACTAACAATCTCCCTACTTGGAGCATCAGCACCTTTAACCTCCTGTTCCGTACAGGTTGCAATTTGTCCTGAGGATGAACGGGTAGACGGGGAACCAGTGAGAGACTAGCTCTTGGTGTTGGGACAGGCACAGGTCACTCTATTTTCCCATCAGGAAGAAGAATTAACCACAGGCTCATCCTCCCCCCCGGAACCAGAACAGGGCCTGAAGCCATCCTGCGCTTTTGCGGCCAGCTCCCAAAAAAGCGAGTTGTACAATGGAGCTTCAGGGCACTGCAATTCACAAACCTGCAGAGTTATAAATGATAACTCTCGTCCACAAATATATTGAGGGAAGGCAAAGAAGAGGATTTGAAATCAAGGCAGAAATGCAGGAAACAGATTTCAGGAGGTAGATTCGAATCGCCTTTAAAGCACATGAAAAGCGGCAAAACGTTGACAATGATGCCCTTGGCCAAAAAGGGCGTATGCGTTTTTTCCTGAATATATTCAGGAAAAAACGCATACGCCCTTTTTGGCCAACCAAGCAACCTGGAAAGGCAAATCAGGGCTACAAAGAAGACTCGCTACCCATCGGTCAAAAGGGCCATGCTGAAAAAAGTCTCAAAACCAGAAATGCAGGACAGGCCATGGAGAAATGGGAGCCTTGCTACACTGATGGGCGGGATGTAAATTGCCAACAGCCACTCTGGAGAAGTGTACGGTGTGTCCTGAAACATCTAAAAAACACAGCTTAGAGAGCATAGGGCACTTCCACTCATGGCGGTATAAATTGGGAAAATGAAAAATCAGCAAGACACAAGCACCCCAAAGTTTAGGGCTGCTCTGTTGACAAGGACCTCCACTTCATTCCACCTTCAATATCCCAGGAGGGAGAAAAATGGATAAAGAAGTTGTGGTCCTTATGTACAATGGAATATCACTCAGCCATGAAATCAATGTCATAAGGCTAATAGCAGCATGATGAGTGGATTTAGGTACGACGATTCTAAGTGAAATAAGTCACACAGAAAAGGACACTTCTCATAAGGTATCACTTATAGAGGGACTGTAAAAACCGTTACACTTGAACTGAATTACAAAACAGAACAGAGTCACACATGCAGAAAACACACTATGGCTGCTTAACGGGAAAGGTGAGGTGGGGTGATACATAAAACAAGGGTTTCAAATTAGCTCAGATACCGTTCCATAAACCCAATATGTAATAGACAAGACCTACTCCTTGCTCAGAGAACTGGACTCAACACGCCCTATTCACCGCACAAGAATATATCTGACTAGTAATAATCTTAAAACCTATGTATTGATATCTCTCTGTTAGTGTGTCAAGTGGGTGTAAAGCGGCATAAACACAGCAGTGAAAAGCAGCTAAACCCCATTATAAAAATAAATTACTTTGAAAAACCCATGAAACAAAGACAGTGAAAGAGAGAGAAATTCTTACACAATGCGTTCAGGGGCTGTGATGCAACCTGGATTGACCATTTCTAGACCCACAGCTGGATGAGACATAAGGGTGGACACTCTTGGGGCTGAGAGGTTTGGTGAGGTTGGGTGAGCAAACGCAGACCCTTTAAAGTAATACTGCGTGGTACCCATCGCATGGGTCCCAAATCTCCAGGTTCAAGGGCATCTTCCTACATCGAAAACATGCATGAGAAAACAAAAAGATGGTACACCATGTGATGGGGAAAGGTTTCTAAAACGCACCTCATTTCTCTTCTCCTTGTGCCCGGGTTCGCCATTCCAGCCGCTTTACTAACAATCTCCCTACTTGGAGCATCAGCACCTTTAACCTCCTGTTCCGTACAGGTTGCAATTTGTCCTGAGGATGAACGGGTAGACGGGGAACCAGTGAGAGACTAGCTCTTGGTGTTGGGACAGGCACAGGTCACTCTATTTTCCCATCAGGAAGAAGAATTAACCACAGGCTCATCCTCCCCCCCGGAACCAGAACAGGGCCTGAAGCCATCCTGCGCTTTTGCGGCCAGCTCCCAAAAAAGCGAGTTGTACAATGGAGCTTCAGGGCACTGCAATTCACAAACCTGCAGAGTTATAAATGATAACTCTCGTCCACAAATATATTGAGGGAAGGCAAAGAAGAGGATTTGAAATCAAGGCAGAAATGCAGGAAACAGATTTCAGGAGGTAGATTCGAATCGCCTTTAAAGCACATGAAAAGCGGCAAAACGTTGACAATGATGCCCTTGGCCAAAAAGGGCGTATGCGTTTTTTCCTGAATATATTCAGGAAAAAACGCATACGCCCTTTTTGGCCAACCAAGCAACCTGGAAAGGCAAATCAGGGCTACAAAGAAGACTCGCTACCCATCGGTCAAAAGGGCCATGCTGAAAAAAGTCTCAAAACCAGAAATGCAGGACAGGCCATGGAGAAATGGGAGCCTTGCTACACTGATGGGCGGGATGTAAATTGCCAACAGCCACTCTGGAGAAGTGTACGGTGTGTCCTGAAACATCTAAAAAACACAGCTTAGAGAGCATAGGGCACTTCCACTCATGGCGGTATAAATTGGGAAAATGAAAAATCAGCAAGACACAAGCACCCCAAAGTTTAGGGCTGCTCTGTTGACAAGGACCTCCACTTCATTCCACCTTCAATATCCCAGGAGGGAGAAAAATGGATAAAGAAGTTGTGGTCCTTATGTACAATGGAATATCACTCAGCCATGAAATCAATGTCATAAGGCTAATAGCAGCATGATGAGTGGATTTAGGTACGACGATTCTAAGTGAAATAAGTCACACAGAAAAGGACACTTCTCATAAGGTATCACTTATAGAGGGACTGTAAAAACCGTTACACTTGAACTGAATTACAAAACAGAACAGAGTCACACATGCAGAAAACACACTATGGCTGCTTAACGGGAAAGGTGAGGTGGGGTGATACATAAAACAAGGGTTTCAAATTAGCTCAGATACCGTTCCATAAACCCAATATGTAATAGACAAGACCTACTCCTTGCTCAGAGAACTGGACTCAACACGCCCTATTCACCGCACAAGAATATATCTGACTAGTAATAATCTTAAAACCTATGTATTGATATCTCTCTGTTAGTGTGTCAAGTGGGTGTAAAGCGGCATAAACACAGCAGTGAAAAGCAGCTAAACCCCATTATAAAAATAAATTACTTTGAAAAACCCATGAAACAAAGACAGTGAAAGAGAGAGAAATTCTTACACAATGCGTTCAGGGGCTGTGATGCAACCTGGATTGACCATTTCTAGACCCACAGCTGGATGAGACATAAGGGTGGACACTCTTGGGGCTGAGAGGTTTGGTGAGGTTGGGTGAGCAAACGCAGACCCTTTAAAGTAATACTGCGTGGTACCCATCGCATGGGTCCCAAATCTCCAGGTTCAAGGGCATCTTCCTACATCGAAAACATGCATGAGAAAACAAAAAGATGGTACACCATGTGATGGGGAAAGGTTTCTAAAACGCACCTCATTTCTCTTCTCCTTGTGCCCGGGTTCGCCATTCCAGCCGCTTTACTAACAATCTCCCTACTTGGAGCATCAGCACCTTTAACCTCCTGTTCCGTACAGGTTGCAATTTGTCCTGAGGATGAACGGGTAGACAGGGAACCAGTGAGAGACTAGCTCTTGGTGTTGGGACAGGCACAGGTCACTCTATTTTCCCATCAGGAAGAAGAATTAACCACAGGCTCATCCTCCCCCCCGGAACCAGAACAGGGCCTGAAGCCATCCTGCGCTTTTGCGGCCAGCTCCCAAAAAAGCGAGTTGTACAATGGAGCTTCAGGGCACTGCAATTCACAAACCTGCAGAGTTATAAATGATAACTCTCGTCCACAAATATATTGAGGGAAGGCAAAGAAGAGGATTTGAAATCAAGGCAGAAATGCAGGAAACAGATTTCAGGAGGTAGATTCGAATCGCCTTTAAAGCACATGAAAAGCGGCAAAACGTTGACAATGATGCCCTTGGCCAAAAAGGGCGTATGCGTTTTTTCCTGAATATATTCAGGAAAAAACGCATACGCCCTTTTTGGCCAACCAAGCAACCTGGAAAGGCAAATCAGGGCTACAAAGAAGACTCGCTACCCATCGGTCAAAAGGGCCATGCTGAAAAAAGTCTCAAAACCAGAAATGCAGGACAGGCCATGGAGAAATGGGAGCCTTGCTACACTGATGGGCGGGATGTAAATTGCCAACAGCCACTCTGGAGAAGTGTACGGTGTGTCCTGAAACATCTAAAAAACACAGCTTAGAGAGCATAGGGCACTTCCACTCATGGCGGTATAAATTGGGAAAATGAAAAATCAGCAAGACACAAGCACCCCAAAGTTTAGGGCTGCTCTGTTGACAAGGACCTCCACTTCATTCCACCTTCAATATCCCAGGAGGGAGAAAAATGGATAAAGAAGTTGTGGTCCTTATGTACAATGGAATATCACTCAGCCATGAAATCAATGTCATAAGGCTAATAGCAGCATGATGAGTGGATTTAGGTACGACGATTCTAAGTGAAATAAGTCACACAGAAAAGGACACTTCTCATAAGGTATCACTTATAGAGGGACTGTAAAAACCGTTACACTTGAACTGAATTACAAAACAGAACAGAGTCACACATGCAGAAAACACACTATGGCTGCTTAACGGGAAAGGTGAGGTGGGGTGATACATAAAACAAGGGTTTCAAATTAGCTCAGATACCGTTCCATAAACCCAATATGTAATAGACAAGACCTACTCCTTGCTCAGAGAACTGGACTCAACACGCCCTATTCACCGCACAAGAATATATCTGACTAGTAATAATCTTAAAACCTATGTATTGATATCTCTCTGTTAGTGTGTCAAGTGGGTGTAAAGCGGCATAAACACAGCAGTGAAAAGCAGCTAAACCCCATTATAAAAATAAATTACTTTGAAAAACCCATGAAACAAAGACAGTGAAAGAGAGAGAAATTCTTACACAATGCGTTCAGGGGCTGTGATGCAACCTGGATTGACCATTTCTAGACCCACAGCTGGATGAGACATAAGGGTGGACACTCTTGGGGCTGAGAGGTTTGGTGAGGTTGGGTGAGCAAACGCAGACCCTTTAAAGTAATACTGCGTGGTACCCATCGCATGGGTCCCAAATCTCCAGGTTCAAGGGCATCTTCCTACATCGAAAACATGCATGAGAAAACAAAAAGATGGTACACCATGTGATGGGGAAAGGTTTCTAAAACGCACCTCATTTCTCTTCTCCTTGTGCCCGGGTTCGCCATTCCAGCCGCTTTACTAACAATCTCCCTACTTGGAGCATCAGCACCTTTAACCTCCTGTTCCGTACAGGTTGCAATTTGTCCTGAGGATGAACGTAATACGGGGAACCAGTGAGAGACTAGCTCTTGTTGTTGGGACAGGCACAGGTCACTCTATTTTCCCATCAGGAAGAAGAATTAACCACAGGCTCATCCTCCCCCCCGGAACCAGAACAGGGCCTGAAGCCATCCTGCGCTTTTGCGGCCAGCTCCCAAAAAAGCGAGTTGTACAATGGAGCTTCAGGGCACTGCAATTCACAAACCTGCAGAGTTATAAATGATAACTCTCGTCCACAAATATATTGAGGGAAGGCAAAGAAGAGGATTTGAAATCAAGGCAGAAATGCAGGAAACAGATTTCAGGAGGTAGATTCGAATCGCCTTTAAAGCACATGAAAAGCGGCAAAACGTTGACAATGATGCTCTTGGCCAAAAAGGGCGTATGCGTTTTTTCCTGAATATATTCAGGAAAAAACGCATACGCCCTTTTTGGCCAACCAAGCAACCTGGAAAGGCAAATCAGGGCTACAAAGAAGACTCGCTACCCATCGGTCAAAAGGGCCATGCTGAAAAAAGTCTCAAAACCAGAAATGCAGGACAGGCCATGGAGAAATGGGAGCCTTGCTACACTGATGGGTGGGATGTAAATTGCCAACAGCCACTCTGGAGAAGTGTACGGTGTGTCCTGAAACATCTAAAAAACACAGCTTAGAGAGCATAGGGCACTTCCACTCATGGGGGTATAAATTGGGAAAATGAAAAATCAGCAAGACACAAGCACCCCAAAGTTTAGGGCTGCTCTGTTGACAAGGACCTCCACTTCATTCCACCTTCAATATCCCAGGAGGGAGAAAAATGGATAAAGAAGTTGTGGTCCTTATGTACAATGGAATATCACTCAGCCATGAAATCAATGTCATAAGGCTAATAGCAGCATGATGAGTGGATTTAGGTACGACGATTCTAAGTGAAATAAGTCACACAGAAAAGGACACTTCTCATAAGGTATCACTTATAGAGGGACTGTAAAAACCGTTACACTTGAACTGAATTACAAAACAGAACAGAGTCACACATGCAGAACACACACTATGGCTGCTTAACGGGAAAGGTAAGGTGGGGTGATACATCAAACAAGGGTTTCAAATTAGCTCAGATACCGTTCCATAAACCCAATATGTAATAGACAAGACCTACTCCTTGCTCAGAGAACTGGACTCAACACGCCCTATTCACCGCACAAGAATATATCTGACTAGTAATAATCTTAAAACCTATGTATTGATATCTCTCTGTTAGTGTGTCAAGTGGGTGTAAAGCGGCATAAACACAGCAGTGAAAACCAGCTAAACCCCATTATAAAAATAAATTACTTTGAAAAACCCATGAAACAAAGACAGTGAAAGAGAGAGAAATTCTTACACAATGCGTTCAGGGGCTGTGATGCAACCTGGATTGACCATATCTAGACCCACAGCTGGATGAGACATAAGGGTGGACACTCTTGGGGCTGAGAGGTTTGGTGAGGTTGGGTGAGCAAACGCAGACCCTTTAAAGTAATACTGCGTGGTACCCATCGCATGGGTCCCAAATCTCCAGGTTCAAGGGCATCTTCCTACATCGAAAACATGCATGAGAAAACAAAAAGATGGTACACCATGTGATGGGGAAAGGTTTCTAAAACGCACCTCATTTCTCTTCTCCTTGTGCCCGGGTTCGCCATTCCAGCCGCTTTACTAACAATCTCCCTACTTGGAGCATCAGCACCTTTAACCTCCTGTTCCGTACAGGTTGCAATTTGTCCTGAGGATGAACGGGTAGACGGGGAACCAGTGAGAGACTAGCTCTTGGTGTTGGGACAGGCACAGGTCACTCTATTTTCCCATCAGGAAGAAGAATTAACCACAGGCTCATCCTCCCCCCCGGAACCAGAACAGGGCCTGAAGCCATCCTGCGCTTTTGCGGCCAGCTCCCAAAAAAGCGAGTTGTACAATGGAGCTTCAGGGCACTGCAATTCACAAACCTGCAGAGTTATAAATGATAACTCTCGTCCACAAATATATTGAGGGAAGGCAAAGAAGAGGATTTGAAATCAAGGCAGAAATGCAGGAAACAGATTTCAGGAGGTAGATTCGAATCGCCTTTAAAGCACATGAAAAGCGGCAAAACGTTGACAATGATGCCCTTGGCCAAAAAGGGCGTATGCGTTTTTTCCTGAATATATTCAGGAAAAAACGCATACGCCCTTTTTGGCCAACCAAGCAACCTGGAAAGGCAAATCAGGGCTACAAAGAAGACTCGCTACCCATCGGTCAAAAGGGCCATGCTGAAAAAAGTCTCAAAACCAGAAATGCAGGACAGGCCATGGAGAAATGGGAGCCTTGCTACACTGATGGGCGGGATGTAAATTGCCAACAGCCACTCTGGAGAAGTGTACGGTGTGTCCTGAAACATCTAAAAAACACAGCTTAGAGAGCATAGGGCACTTCCACTCATGGCGGTATAAATTGGGAAAATGAAAAATCAGCAAGACACAAGCACCCCAAAGTTTAGGGCTGCTCTGTTGACAAGGACCTCCACTTCATTCCACCTTCAATATCCCAGGAGGGAGAAAAATGGATAAAGAAGTTGTGGTCCTTATGTACAATGGAATATCACTCAGCCATGAAATCAATGTCATAAGGCTAATAGCAGCATGATGAGTGGATTTAGGTACGACGATTCTAAGTGAAATAAGTCACACAGAAAAGGACACTTCTCATAAGGTATCACTTATAGAGGGACTGTAAAAACCGTTACACTTGAACTGAATTACAAAACAGAACAGAGTCACACATGCAGAAAACACACTATGGCTGCTTAACGGGAAAGGTGAGGTGGGGTGATACATAAAACAAGGGTTTCAAATTAGCTCAGATACCGTTCCATAAACCCAATATGTAATAGACAAGACCTACTCCTTGCTCAGAGAACTGGACTCAACACGCCCTATTCACCGCACAAGAATATATCTGACTAGTAATAATCTTAAAACCTATGTATTGATATCTCTCTGTTAGTGTGTCAAGTGGGTGTAAAGCGGCATAAACACAGCAGTGAAAACCAGCTAAACCCCATTATAAAAATAAATTACTTTGAAAAACCCATGAAACAAAGACAGTGAAAGAGAGAGAAATTCTTACACAATGCGTTCAGGGGCTGTGATGCAACCTGGATTGACCATATCTAGACCCACAGCTGGATGAGACATAAGGGTGGACACTCTTGGGGCTGAGAGGTTTGGTGAGGTTGGGTGAGCAAACGCAGACCCTTTAAAGTAATACTGCGTGGTACCCATCGCATGGGTCCCAAATCTCCAGGTTCAAGGGCATCTTCCTACATCGAAAACATGCATGAGAAAACAAAAAGATGGTACACCATGTGATGGGGAAAGGTTTCTAAAACGCACCTCATTTCTCTTCTCCTTGTGCCCGGGTTCGCCATTCCAGCCGCTTTACTAACAATCTCCCTACTTGGAGCATCAGCACCTTTAACCTCCTGTTCCGTACAGGTTGCAATTTGTCCTGAGGATGAACGGGTAGACGGGGAACCAGTGAGAGACTAGCTCTTGGTGTTGGGACAGGCACAGGTCACTCTATTTTCCCATCAGGAAGAAGAATTAACCACAGGCTCATCCTCCCCCCCGGAACCAGAACAGGGCCTGAAGCCATCCTGCGCTTTTGCGGCCAGCTCCCAAAAAAGCGAGTTGTACAATGGAGCTTCAGGGCACTGCAATTCACAAACCTGCAGAGTTATAAATGATAACTCTCGTCCACAAATATATTGAGGGAAGGCAAAGAAGAGGATTTGAAATCAAGGCAGAAATGCAGGAAACAGATTTCAGGAGGTAGATTCGAATCGCCTTTAAAGCACATGAAAAGCGGCAAAACGTTGACAATGATGCCCTTGGCCAAAAAGGGCGTATGCGTTTTTTCCTGAATATATTCAGGAAAAAACGCATACGCCCTTTTTGGCCAACCAAGCAACCTGGAAAGGCAAATCAGGGCTACAAAGAAGACTCGCTACCCATCGGTCAAAAGGGCCATGCTGAAAAAAGTCTCAAAACCAGAAATGCAGGACAGGCCATGGAGAAATGGGAGCCTTGCTACACTGATGGGCGGGATGTAAATTGCCAACAGCCACTCTGGAGAAGTGTACGGTGTGTCCTGAAACATCTAAAAAACACAGCTTAGAGAGCATAGGGCACTTCCACTCATGGCGGTATAAATTGGGAAAATGAAAAATCAGCAAGACACAAGCACCCCAAAGTTTAGGGCTGCTCTGTTGACAAGGACCTCCACTTCATTCCACCTTCAATATCCCAGGAGGGAGAAAAATGGATAAAGAAGTTGTGGTCCTTATGTACAATGGAATATCACTCAGCCATGAAATCAATGTCATAAGGCTAATAGCAGCATGATGAGTGGATTTAGGTACGACGATTCTAAGTGAAATAAGTCACACAGAAAAGGACACTTCTCATAAGGTATCACTTATAGAGGGACTGTAAAAACCGTTACACTTGAACTGAATTACAAAACAGAACAGAGTCACACATGCAGAAAACACACTATGGCTGCTTAACGGGAAAGGTGAGGTGGGGTGATACATAAAACAAGGGTTTCAAATTAGCTCAGATACCGTTCCATAAACCCAATATGTAATAGACAAGACCTACTCCTTGCTCAGAGAACTGGACTCAACACGCCCTATTCACCGCACAAGAATATATCTGACTAGTAATAATCTTAAAACCTATGTATTGATATCTCTCTGTTAGTGTGTCAAGTGGGTGTAAAGCGGCATAAACACAGCAGTGAAAAGCAGCTAAACCCCATTATAAAAATAAATTACTTTGAAAAACCCATGAAACAAAGACAGTGAAAGAGAGAGAAATTCTTACACAATGCGTTCAGGGGCTGTGATGCAACCTGGATTGACCATTTCTAGACCCACAGCTGGATGAGACATAAGGGTGGACACTCTTGGGGCTGAGAGGTTTGGTGAGGTTGGGTGAGCAAACGCAGACCCTTTAAAGTAATACTGCGTGGTACCCATCGCATGGGTCCCAAATCTCCAGGTTCAAGGGCATCTTCCTACATCGAAAACATGCATGAGAAAACAAAAAGATGGTACACCATGTGATGGGGAAAGGTTTCTAAAACGCACCTCATTTCTCTTCTCCTTGTGCCCGGGTTCGCCATTCCAGCCGCTTTACTAACAATCTCCCTACTTGGAGCATCAGCACCTTTAACCTCCTGTTCCGTACAGGTTGCAATTTGTCCTGAGGATGAACGGGTAGACGGGGAACCAGTGAGAGACTAGCTCTTGGTGTTGGGACAGGCACAGGTCACTCTATTTTCCCATCAGGAAGAAGAATTAACCACAGGCTCATCCTCCCCCCCGGAACCAGAACAGGGCCTGAAGCCATCCTGCGCTTTTGCGGCCAGCTCCCAAAAAAGCGAGTTGTACAATGGAGCTTCAGGGCACTGCAATTCACAAACCTGCAGAGTTATAAATGATAACTCTCGTCCACAAATATATTGAGGGAAGGCAAAGAAGAGGATTTGAAATCAAGGCAGAAATGCAGGAAACAGATTTCAGGAGGTAGATTCGAATCGCCTTTAAAGCACATGAAAAGCGGCAAAACGTTGACAATGATGCCCTTGGCCAAAAAGGGCGTATGCGTTTTTTCCTGAATATATTCAGGAAAAAACGCATACGCCCTTTTTGGCCAACCAAGCAACCTGGAAAGGCAAATCAGGGCTACAAAGAAGACTCGCTACCCATCGGTCAAAAGGGCCATGCTGAAAAAAGTCTCAAAACCAGAAATGCAGGACAGGCCATGGAGAAATGGGAGCCTTGCTACACTGATGGGCGGGATGTAAATTGCCAACAGCCACTCTGGAGAAGTGTACGGTGTGTCCTGAAACATCTAAAAAACACAGCTTAGAGAGCATAGGGCACTTCCACTCATGGCGGTATAAATTGGGAAAATGAAAAATCAGCAAGACACAAGCACCCCAAAGTTTAGGGCTGCTCTGTTGACAAGGACCTCCACTTCATTCCACCTTCAATATCCCAGGAGGGAGAAAAATGGATAAAGAAGTTGTGGTCCTTATGTACAATGGAATATCACTCAGCCATGAAATCAATGTCATAAGGCTAATAGCAGCATGATGAGTGGATTTAGGTACGACGATTCTAAGTGAAATAAGTCACACAGAAAAGGACACTTCTCATAAGGTATCACTTATAGAGGGACTGTAAAAACCGTTACACTTGAACTGAATTACAAAACAGAACAGAGTCACACATGCAGAAAACACACTATGGCTGCTTAACGGGAAAGGTGAGGTGGGGTGATACATAAAACAAGGGTTTCAAATTAGCTCAGATACCGTTCCATAAACCCAATATGTAATAGACAAGACCTACTCCTTGCTCAGAGAACTGGACTCAACACGCCCTATTCACCGCACAAGAATATATCTGACTAGTAATAATCTTAAAACCTATGTATTGATATCTCTCTGTTAGTGTGTCAAGTGGGTGTAAAGCGGCATAAACACAGCAGTGAAAAGCAGCTAAACCCCATTATAAAAATAAATTACTTTGAAAAACCCATGAAACAAAGACAGTGAAAGAGAGAGAAATTCTTACACAATGCGTTCAGGGGCTGTGATGCAACCTGGATTGACCATTTCTAGACCCACAGCTGGATGAGACATAAGGGTGGACACTCTTGGGGCTGAGAGGTTTGGTGAGGTTGGGTGAGCAAACGCAGACCCTTTAAAGTAATACTGCGTGGTACCCATCGCATGGGTCCCAAATCTCCAGGTTCAAGGGCATCTTCCTACATCGAAAACATGCATGAGAAAACAAAAAGATGGTACACCATGTGATGGGGAAAGGTTTCTAAAACGCACCTCATTTCTCTTCTCCTTGTGCCCGGGTTCGCCATTCCAGCCGCTTTACTAACAATCTCCCTACTTGGAGCATCAGCACCTTTAACCTCCTGTTCCGTACAGGTTGCAATTTGTCCTGAGGATGAACGGGTAGACGGGGAACCAGTGAGAGACTAGCTCTTGGTGTTGGGACAGGCACAGGTCACTCTATTTTCCCATCAGGAAGAAGAATTAACCACAGGCTCATCCTCCCCCCCGGAACCAGAACAGGGCCTGAAGCCATCCTGCGCTTTTGCGGCCAGCTCCCAAAAAAGCGAGTTGTACAATGGAGCTTCAGGGCACTGCAATTCACAAACCTGCAGAGTTATAAATGATAACTCTCGTCCACAAATATATTGAGGGAAGGCAAAGAAGAGGATTTGAAATCAAGGCAGAAATGCAGGAAACAGATTTCAGGAGGTAGATTCGAATCGCCTTTAAAGCACATGAAAAGCGGCAAAACGTTGACAATGATGCCCTTGGCCAAAAAGGGCGTATGCGTTTTTTCCTGAATATATTCAGGAAAAAACGCATACGCCCTTTTTGGCCAACCAAGCAACCTGGAAAGGCAAATCAGGGCTACAAAGAAGACTCGCTACCCATCGGTCAAAAGGGCCATGCTGAAAAAAGTCTCAAAACCAGAAATGCAGGACAGGCCATGGAGAAATGGGAGCCTTGCTACACTGATGGGCGGGATGTAAATTGCCAACAGCCACTCTGGAGAAGTGTACGGTGTGTCCTGAAACATCTAAAAAACACAGCTTAGAGAGCATAGGGCACTTCCACTCATGGCGGTATAAATTGGGAAAATGAAAAATCAGCAAGACACAAGCACCCCAAAGTTTAGGGCTGCTCTGTTGACAAGGACCTCCACTTCATTCCACCTTCAATATCCCAGGAGGGAGAAAAATGGATAAAGAAGTTGTGGTCCTTATGTACAATGGAATATCACTCAGCCATGAAATCAATGTCATAAGGCTAATAGCAGCATGATGAGTGGATTTAGGTACGACGATTCTAAGTGAAATAAGTCACACAGAAAAGGACACTTCTCATAAGGTATCACTTATAGAGGGACTGTAAAAACCGTTACACTTGAACTGAATTACAAAACAGAACAGAGTCACACATGCAGAAAACACACTATGGCTGCTTAACGGGAAAGGTGAGGTGGGGTGATACATAAAACAAGGGTTTCAAATTAGCTCAGATACCGTTCCATAAACCCAATATGTAATAGACAAGACCTACTCCTTGCTCAGAGAACTGGACTCAACACGCCCTATTCACCGCACAAGAATATATCTGACTAGTAATAATCTTAAAACCTATGTATTGATATCTCTCTGTTAGTGTGTCAAGTGGGTGTAAAGCGGCATAAACACAGCAGTGAAAAGCAGCTAAACCCCATTATAAAAATAAATTACTTTGAAAAACCCATGAAACAAAGACAGTGAAAGAGAGAGAAATTCTTACACAATGCGTTCAGGGGCTGTGATGCAACCTGGATTGACCATTTCTAGACCCACAGCTGGATGAGACATAAGGGTGGACACTCTTGGGGCTGAGAGGTTTGGTGAGGTTGGGTGAGCAAACGCAGACCCTTTAAAGTAATACTGCGTGGTACCCATCGCATGGGTCCCAAATCTCCAGGTTCAAGGGCATCTTCCTACATCGAAAACATGCATGAGAAAACAAAAAGATGGTACACCATGTGATGGGGAAAGGTTTCTAAAACGCACCTCATTTCTCTTCTCCTTGTGCCCGGGTTCGCCATTCCAGCCGCTTTACTAACAATCTCCCTACTTGGAGCATCAGCACCTTTAACCTCCTGTTCCGTACAGGTTGCAATTTGTCCTGAGGATGAACGGGTAGACGGGGAACCAGTGAGAGACTAGCTCTTGGTGTTGGGACAGGCACAGGTCACTCTATTTTCCCATCAGGAAGAAGAATTAACCACAGGCTCATCCTCCCCCCCGGAACCAGAACAGGGCCTGAAGCCATCCTGCGCTTTTGCGGCCAGCTCCCAAAAAAGCGAGTTGTACAATGGAGCTTCAGGGCACTGCAATTCACAAACCTGCAGAGTTATAAATGATAACTCTCGTCCACAAATATATTGAGGGAAGGCAAAGAAGAGGATTTGAAATCAAGGCAGAAATGCAGGAAACAGATTTCAGGAGGTAGATTCGAATCGCCTTTAAAGCACATGAAAAGCGGCAAAACGTTGACAATGATGCCCTTGGCCAAAAAGGGCGTATGCGTTTTTTCCTGAATATATTCAGGAAAAAACGCATACGCCCTTTTTGGCCAACCAAGCAACCTGGAAAGGCAAATCAGGGCTACAAAGAAGACTCGCTACCCATCGGTCAAAAGGGCCATGCTGAAAAAAGTCTCAAAACCAGAAATGCAGGACAGGCCATGGAGAAATGGGAGCCTTGCTACACTGATGGGCGGGATGTAAATTGCCAACAGCCACTCTGGAGAAGTGTACGGTGTGTCCTGAAACATCTAAAAAACACAGCTTAGAGAGCATAGGGCACTTCCACTCATGGCGGTATAAATTGGGAAAATGAAAAATCAGCAAGACACAAGCACCCCAAAGTTTAGGGCTGCTCTGTTGACAAGGACCTCCACTTCATTCCACCTTCAATATCCCAGGAGGGAGAAAAATGGATAAAGAAGTTGTGGTCCTTATGTACAATGGAATATCACTCAGCCATGAAATCAATGTCATAAGGCTAATAGCAGCATGATGAGTGGATTTAGGTACGACGATTCTAAGTGAAATAAGTCACACAGAAAAGGACACTTCTCATAAGGTATCACTTATAGAGGGACTGTAAAAACCGTTACACTTGAACTGAATTACAAAACAGAACAGAGTCACACATGCAGAAAACACACTATGGCTGCTTAACGGGAAAGGTGAGGTGGGGTGATACATAAAACAAGGGTTTCAAATTAGCTCAGATACCGTTCCATAAACCCAATATGTAATAGACAAGACCTACTCCTTGCTCAGAGAACTGGACTCAACACGCCCTATTCACCGCACAAGAATATATCTGACTAGTAATAATCTTAAAACCTATGTATTGATATCTCTCTGTTAGTGTGTCAAGTGGGTGTAAAGCGGCATAAACACAGCAGTGAAAAGCAGCTAAACCCCATTATAAAAATAAATTACTTTGAAAAACCCATGAAACAAAGACAGTGAAAGAGAGAGAAATTCTTACACAATGCGTTCAGGGGCTGTGATGCAACCTGGATTGACCATTTCTAGACCCACAGCTGGATGAGACATAAGGGTGGACACTCTTGGGGCTGAGAGGTTTGGTGAGGTTGGGTGAGCAAACGCAGACCCTTTAAAGTAATACTGCGTGGTACCCATCGCATGGGTCCCAAATCTCCAGGTTCAAGGGCATCTTCCTACATCGAAAACATGCATGAGAAAACAAAAAGATGGTACACCATGTGATGGGGAAAGGTTTCTAAAACGCACCTCATTTCTCTTCTCCTTGTGCCCGGGTTCGCCATTCCAGCCGCTTTACTAACAATCTCCCTACTTGGAGCATCAGCACCTTTAACCTCCTGTTCCGTACAGGTTGCAATTTGTCCTGAGGATGAACGGGTAGACGGGGAACCAGTGAGAGACTAGCTCTTGGTGTTGGGACAGGCACAGGTCACTCTATTTTCCCATCAGGAAGAAGAATTAACCACAGGCTCATCCTCCCCCCCGGAACCAGAACAGGGCCTGAAGCCATCCTGCGCTTTTGCGGCCAGCTCCCAAAAAAGCGAGTTGTACAATGGAGCTTCAGGGCACTGCAATTCACAAACCTGCAGAGTTATAAATGATAACTCTCGTCCACAAATATATTGAGGGAAGGCAAAGAAGAGGATTTGAAATCAAGGCAGAAATGCAGGAAACAGATTTCAGGAGGTAGATTCGAATCGCCTTTAAAGCACATGAAAAGCGGCAAAACGTTGACAATGATGCCCTTGGCCAAAAAGGGCGTATGCGTTTTTTCCTGAATATATTCAGGAAAAAACGCATACGCCCTTTTTGGCCAACCAAGCAACCTGGAAAGGCAAATCAGGGCTACAAAGAAGACTCGCTACCCATCGGTCAAAAGGGCCATGCTGAAAAAAGTCTCAAAACCAGAAATGCAGGACAGGCCATGGAGAAATGGGAGCCTTGCTACACTGATGTGTGGGATGTAAATTGCCAACAGCCACTCTGGAGAAGTGTACGGTGTGTCCTGAAACATCTAAAAAACACAGCTTAGAGAGCATAGGGCACTTCCACTCATGGGGGTATAAATTGGGAAAATGAAAAATCAGCAAGACACAAGCACCCCAAAGTTTAGGGCTGCTCTGTTGACAAGGACCTCCACTTCATTCCACCTTCAATATCCCAGGAGGGAGAAAAATGGATAAAGAAGTTGTGGTCCTTATGTACAATGGAATATCACTCAGCCATGAAGTCAATGTCATAAGGCTAATAGCAGCATGATGAGTGGATTTAGGTATGACGATTCTAAGTGAAATAAGTCACACAGAAAAGGACACTTCTCATAAGGTATCACTTATAGAGGGAATGTAAAAACCGTTACACTTGAACTGAATTACAAAACAGAACAGAGTCACACATGCAGAAATCACACTATGGCTGCTTAACGGGAAAGGTGAGGTGGGGTGATACATAAAACAAGGGTTTCAAATTAGCTCAGATACCGTTCCATAAACCCAATATGTAATAGACAAGACCTACTCCTTGCTCAGAGAACTGGACTCAACACGCCCTATTCACCGCACAAGAATATATCTGACTAGTAATAATCTTAAAACCTATGTATTGATATCTCTCTGTTAGTGTGTCAAGTGGGTGTAAAGCGGCATAAACACAGCAGTGAAAAGCAGCTAAACCCCATTACAAAAATAAATTACTTTGAAAAACCCATGAAACAAAGACAGTGAAAGAGAGAGAAATTCTTACACAATGCGTTCAGGGGCTGTGATGCAACCTGGATTGACCATATCTAGACCCACAGCTGGATGAGACATAAGGGTGGACACTCTTGGGGCTGAGAGGTTTGGTGAGGTTGGGTGAGCAAACGCAGACCCTTGAAAGTAATACTGCGTGGTACCCATCGCATGGGTCCCAAATCTCCAGGTTCAAGGGCATCTTCCTACATCGAAAACATGCATGAGAAAACAAAAAAGATGGTACACCATGTGATGGGGAAAGGTTTCTAAAACGCACCTCATTTCTCTTCTCCTTGTGCCCGGGGTCGCCATTCCAGCCGCTTTACTAACAATCTCCCTACTTGGAGCATCAGCACCTTTAACCTCCTGTTCCGTACAGGTTGCAATTTGTCCTGAGGATGAACGGGAATACGGGGAACCAGTGAGAGACTAGCTCTTGTTGTTGGGACAGGCACAGGTCACTCTATTTTCCCATCAGGAAGAAGAATTAACCACAGGCTCATCCTCCCCCCCCGGAACCAGAACAGGGCCTGAAGCCATCCTGCGCTTTTGCGGCCAGCTCCCAAAAAAGCGAGTTGTAAAATGGAGTTTCAGGGCACTGCAATTCACAAACCTGCAGAGTTATAAATGATAACTCTCGTCCACAAATATATTTAGGGAAGGCAAAGAAGAGGATTTGAAATCAAGGCAGAAATGCAGGAAACAGATTTCAGGAGGTAGATTCGAATCGCCTTTAAAGCACATGAAAAGCGGCAAAACGTTGACAATGATGCTCTTGGCCAAAAAGGGCGTATGCGTTTTTTCCTGAATATATTCAGGAAAAAACGCATACGCCCTTTTTGGCCAACCAAGCAACCTGGAAAGGCAAATCAGGGCTACAAAGAAGACTCGCTACCCATCGGTCAAAAGGGCCATGCTGAAAAAAGTCTCAAAACCAGAAATGCAGGACAGGCCATGGAGAAATGGGAGCCTTGCTACACTGATGGGTGGGATGTAAATTGCCAACAGCCACTCTGGAGAAGTGTACGGTGTGTCCTGAAACATCTAAAAAACACAGCTTAGAGAGCATAGGGCACTTCCACTCATGGGGGTATAAATTGGGAAAATGAAAAATCAGCAAGACACAAGCACCCCAAAGTTTAGGGCTGCTCTGTTGACAAGGACCTCCACTTCATTCCACCTTCAATATCCCAGGAGGGAGAAAAATGGATAAAGAAGTTGTGGTCCTTATGTACAATGGAATATCACTCAGCCATGAAATCAATGTCATAAGGCTAATAGCAGCATGATGAATGGATTTAGGTACGATGATTCTAAGTGAAATAAGTCACACAGAAAAGGACACTTCTCATAAGGTATCACTTATAGAGGGAATGTAAAAACCGTTACACTTGAACTGAATTACAAAACAGAACAGAGTCACACATGCAGAAAACACACTATGGCTGCTTAACGGGAAAGGTAAGGTGGGGTGATACATAAAACAAGGGTTTCAAATTAGCTCAGATACCGTTCCATAAACCCAATATGTAATAGACAAGACCTACTCCTTGCTCAGAGAACTGGACTCAACACGCCCTATTCACCGCACAAGAATATATCTGACTAGTAATAATCTTAAAACCTATGTATTGATATCTCTCTGTTAGTGTGTCAAGTGGGTGTAAAGCGGCATAAACACAGCAGTGAAAAGCAGCTAAACCCCATTATAAAAATAAATTACTTTGAAAAACCCATGAAACAAAGACAGTGAAAGAGAGAGAAATTCTTACACAATGCGTTCAGGGGCTGTGATGCAACCTGGATTGACCATATCTAGACCCACAGCTGGATGAGACATAAGGGTGGACACTCTTGGGGCTGAGAGGTTTGGTGAGGTTGGGTGAGCAAACGCAGACCCTTTAAAGTAATACTGCGTGGTACCCATCGCATGGGTCCCAAATCTCCAGGTTCAAGGGCATCTTCCTACATCGAAAACATGCATGAGAAAACAAAAAGATGGTACACCATGTGATGGGGAAAGGTTTCTAAAACGCACCTCATTTCTCTTCTCCTTGTGCCCGGGTTCGCCATTCCAGCCGCTTTACTAACAATCTCCCTACTTGGAGCATCAGCACCTTTAACCTCCTGTTCCGTACAGGTTGCAATTTGTCCTGAGGATGAACGGGTAGACGGGGAACCAGTGAGAGACTAGCTCTTGGTGTTGGGACAGGCACAGGTCACTCTATTTTCCCATCAGGAAGAAGAATTAACCACAGGCTCATCCTCCCCCCCGGAACCAGAACAGGGCCTGAAGCCATCCTGCGCTTTTGCGGCCAGCTCCCAAAAAAGCGAGTTGTACAATGGAGCTTCAGGGCACTGCAATTCACAAACCTGCAGAGTTATAAATGATAACTCTCGTCCACAAATATATTGAGGGAAGGCAAAGAAGAGGCTTTGAAATCAAGGCAGAAATGCAGGAAACAGATTTCAGGAGGTAGATTCGAATCACCTTTAAAGCACATGAAAAGCGGCAAAACGTTGACAATGATGCCCTTGGCCAAAAAGGGCGTATGCGTTTTTTCCTGAATATATTCAGGAAACACGCATACGCCCTTTTTGGCCAACCAAGCAACCTGGAAAGGCAAATCAGCGCTACAGAGAAGTCTCGCTTCCCATCGGTCAAAAGGGCCATGCTGAAAAAAGTGTCAAAACCAGAAATGCAGGACAGGCCATGGAGAAATGGGAGCCTTGCTACACTGATGGGCGGGATGTAAATTGCCAACAGCCACTCTGGAGAAGTGTACGGTGTGTCCTGAAACATCTAAAAAACACAGCTTAGAGAGCATAGGGCACTTCCACTCATGGGGGTATAAATTGGGAAAATGAAAAATCAGTAAGACACAAGCACCCCAAAGTTTAGGGCTGCTCTGTTGACAAGGACCTCCACTTCATTCCACCTTCAATATCCCAGGAGGGAGAAAAATGGATAAAGAAGTTGTGGTCCTTATGTACAATGGAATATCACTCAGCCATGAAATCAATGTCATAAGGCTAATAGCAGCATGATGAGTGGGTTTAGGTACGACGATTCTAAGTGAAATAAGTCACACAGAAAAGGACACTTCTCATAAGGTATCACTTATAGAGGGACTGTAAAAACCGTTACACTTGAACTGAATTACAAAACAGAACAGAGTCACACATGCAGAAAACACACTATGGCTGCTTAACGGGAAAGGTGAGGTGGGGTGATACATAAAACAAGGGTTTCAAATTAGCTCAGATACCGTTCCATAAACCCAATATGTAATAGACAAGACCTACTCCTTGCTCAGAGAACTGGACTCAACACGCCCTATTCACCGCACAAGAATATATCTGACTAGTAATAATCTTAAAACCTATGTATTGATATCTCTCTGTTAGTGTGTCAAGTGGGTGTAAAGCGGCATAAACACAGCAGTGAAAAGCAGCTAAACCCCATTATAAAAATAAATTACTTTGAAAAACCCATGAAACAAAGACAGTGAAAGAGAGAGAAATTCTTACACAATGCGTTCAGGGGCTGTGATGCAACCTGGATTGACCATTTCTAGACCCACAGCTGGATGAGACATAAGGGTGGACACTCTTGGGGCTGAGAGGTTTGGTGAGGTTGGGTGAGCAAACGCAGACCCTTTAAAGTAATACTGCGTGGTACCCATCGCATGGGTCCCAAATCTCCAGGTTCAAGGGCATCTTCCTACATTGAAAACATGCATGAGAAAACAAAAAAGATGGTACACCATGTGATGGGGAAAGGTTTCTAAAACGCACCTCATTTCTCTTCTCCTTGTGCCCGGGGTCACCATTCCAGCCGCTTTACTAACAATCTCCCTACTTGGAGCATCAGCACCTTTAACCTCCTGTTCCGTACAGGTTGCAATTTGTCCTGAGGATGAACGGGAATACGGGGAACCAGTGAGAGACTAGCTCTTGTTGTTGGGACAGGCACAGGTCACTCTATTTTCCCATCAGGAAGAAGAATTAACCACAGGCTCATCCTCCCCCCCCGGAACCAGAACAGGGCCTGAAGCCATCCTGCGCTTTTGCGGCCAGCTCCCAAAAAAGCGAGTTGTACAATGGAGCTTCAGGGCACTGCAATTCACAAACCTGCAGAGTTATAAATGATAACTCTCGTCCACAAATATATTGAGGGAAGGCAAAGAAGAGGATTTGAAATCAAGGCAGAAATGCAGGAAACAGATTTCAGGAGGTAGATTCGAATCGCCTTTAAAGCACATGAAAAGCGGCAAAACTTTGACAATGATGCCCTTGGCCAAAAAGGGCGTATGCGTTTTTTCCTGAATATATTCAGGAAAAAACGCATACGCCCTTTTTGGCCAACCAAGCAACCTGGAAAGGCAAATCAGGGCTACAAAGAAGACTCGCTACCCATCGGTCAAAAGGGCCATGCTGAAAAAAGTCTCAAAACCAGAAATGCAGGACAGGCCATGGAGAAATGGGAGCCTTGCTACACTGATGGGCGGGATGTAAATTGCCAACAGCCACTCTGGAGAAGTGTACGGTGTGTCCTGAAACATCTAAAAAACACAGCTTAGAGAGCATAGGGCACTTCCACTCATGGCGGTATAAATTGGGAAAATGAAAAATCAGCAAGACACAAGCACCCCAAAGTTTAGGGCTGCTCTGTTGACAAGGACCTCCACTTCATTCCACCTTCAATATCCCAGGAGGGAGAAAAATGGATAAAGAAGTTGTGGTCCTTATGTACAATGGAATATCACTCAGCCATGAAATCAATGTCATAAGGCTAATAGCAGCATGATGAGTGGGTTTAGGTACGACGATTCTAAGTGAAATAAGTCACACAGAAAAGGACACTTCTCATAAGGTATCACTTATAGAGGGACTGTAAAAACCGTTACACTTGAACTGAATTACAAAACAGAACAGAGTCACACATGCAGAAAACACACTATGGCTGCTTAACGGGAAAGGTGAGGTGGGGTGATACATAAAACAAGGGTTTCAAATTAGCTCAGATACCGTTCCATAAACCCAATATGTAATAGACAAGACCTACTCCTTGCTCAGAGAACTGGACTCAACACGCCCTATTCACCGCACAAGAATATATCTGACTAGTAATAATCTTAAAACCTATGTATTGATATCTCTCTGTTAGTGTGTCAAGTGGGTGTAAAGCGGCATAAACACAGCAGTGAAAAGCAGCTAAACCCCATTATAAAAATAAATTACTTTGAAAAACCCATGAAACAAAGACAGTGAAAGAGAGAGAAATTCTTACACAATGCGTTCAGGGGCTGTGATGCAACCTGGATTGACCATTTCTAGACCCACAGCTGGATGAGACATAAGGGTGGACACTCTTGGGGCTGAGAGGTTTGGTGAGGTTGGGTGAGCAAACGCAGACCCTTTAAAGTAATACTGCGTGGTACCCATCGCATGGGTCCCAAATCTCCAGGTTCAAGGGCATCTTCCTACATTGAAAACATGCATGAGAAAACAAAAAAGATGGTACACCATGTGATGGGGAAAGGTTTCTAAAACGCACCTCATTTCTCTTCTCCTTGTGCCCGGGGTCACCATTCCAGCCGCTTTACTAACAATCTCCCTACTTGGAGCATCAGCACCTTTAACCTCCTGTTCCGTACAGGTTGCAATTTGTCCTGAGGATGAACGGGAATACGGGGAACCAGTGAGAGACTAGCTCTTGTTGTTGGGACAGGCACAGGTCACTCTATTTTCCCATCAGGAAGAAGAATTAACCACAGGCTCATCCTCCCCCCCCGGAACCAGAACAGGGCCTGAAGCCATCCTGCGCTTTTGCGGCCAGCTCCCAAAAAAGCGAGTTGTACAATGGAGCTTCAGGGCACTGCAATTCACAAACCTGCAGAGTTATAAATGATAACTCTCGTCCACAAATATATTGAGGGAAGGCAAAGAAGAGGATTTGAAATCAAGGCAGAAATGCAGGAAACAGATTTCAGGAGGTAGATTCGAATCGCCTTTAAAGCACATGAAAAGCGGCAAAACTTTGACAATGATGCCCTTGGCCAAAAAGGGCGTATGCGTTTTTTCCTGAATATATTCAGGAAAAAACGCATACGCCCTTTTTGGCCAACCAAGCAACCTGGAAAGGCAAATCAGGGCTACAAAGAAGACTCGCTACCCATCGGTCAAAAGGGCCATGCTGAAAAAAGTCTCAAAACCAGAAATGCAGGACAGGCCATGGAGAAATGGGAGCCTTGCTACACTGATGGGCGGGATGTAAATTGCCAACAGCCACTCTGGAGAAGTGTACGGTGTGTCCTGAAACATCTAAAAAACACAGCTTAGAGAGCATAGGGCACTTCCACTCATGGGGGTATAAATTGGGAAAATGAAAAATCAGCAAGACACAAGCACCCCAAAGTTTAGGGCTGCTCTGTTGACAAGGACCTCCACTTCATTCCACCTTCAATATCCCAGGAGGGAGAAAAATGGATAAAGAAGTTGTGGTCCTTATGTACAATGGAATATCACTCAGCCATGAAATCAATGTCATAAGGCTAATAGCAGCATGATGAGTGGATTTAGGTACGACGATTCTAAGTGAAATAAGTCACACAGAAAAGGACACTTCTCATAAGGTATCACTTATAGAGGGAATGTAAAAACCGTTACACTTGAACTGAATTACAAAACAGAACAGAGTCACACATGCAGAAAACACACTATGGCTGCTTAACGGGAAAGGTGAGGTGGGGTGATACATAAAACAAGGGTTTCAAATTAGCTCAGATACCGTTCCATAAACCCAATATGTAATAGACAAGACCTACTCCTTGCTCAGAGAACTGGACTCAACACGCCCTATTCACCGCACAAGAATATATCTGACTAGTAATAATCTTAAAACCTATGTATTGATATCTCTCTGTTAGTGTGTCAAGTGGGTGTAAAGCGGCATAAACACAGCAGTGAAAAGCAGCTAAACCCCATTATAAAAATAAATTACTTTGAAAAACCCATGAAACAAAGACAGTGAAAGAGAGAGAAATTCTTACACAATGCGTTCAGGGGCTGTGATGCAACCTGGATTGACCATTTCTAGACCCACAGCTGGATGAGACATAAGGGTGGACACTCTTGGGGCTGAGAGGTTTGGTGAGGTTGGGTGAGCAAACGCAGACCCTTTAAAGTAATACTGCGTGGTACCCATCGCATGGGTCCCAAATCTCCAGGTTCAAGGGCATCTTCCTACATCGAAAACATGCATGAGAAAATAAAAAAGATGGTACACCATGTGATGGGGAAAGGTTTCTAAAACGCACCTCATTTCTCTTCTCCTTGTGCCCGGGGTCGCCATTCCAGCCGCTTTACTAACAATCTCCCTACTTGGAGCATCAGCACCTTTAACCTCCTGTTCCATACAGGTTGCAATTTGTCCTGAGGATGAACGGGAATACGGGGAACCAGTGAGAGACTAGCTCTTGTTGTTGGGACAGGCACAGGTCACTCTATTTTCCCATCAGGAAGAAGAATTAACCACAGGCTCATCCTCCCCCCCCGGAACCAGAACAGGGCCTGAAGCCATCCTGCGCTTTTGCGGCCAGCTCCCAAAAAAGCGAGTTGTAAAATGGAGCTTCAGGGCACTGCAATTCACAAACCTGCAGAGTTATAAATGATAACTCTCGTCCACAAATATATTTAGGGAAGGCAAAGAAGAGGATTTGAAATCAAGGCAGAAATGCAGGAAACAGATTTCAGGAGGTAGATTCGAATCGCCTTTAAAGCACATGAAAAGCGGCAAAACGTTGACAATGATGCTCTTGGCCAAAAAGGGCGTATGCGTTTTTTCCTGAATATATTCAGGAAAAAACGCATACGCCCTTTTTGGCCAACCAAGCAACCTGGAAAGGCAAATCAGGGCTACAAAGAAGACTCGCTACCCATCGGTCAAAAGGGCCATGCTGAAAAAAGTCTCAAAACCAGAAATGCAGGACAGGCCATGGAGAAATGGGAGCCTTGCTACACTGATGGGTGGGATGTAAATTGCCAACAGCCACTCTGGAGAAGTGTACGGTGTGTCCTGAAACATCTAAAAAACACAGCTTAGAGAGCATAGGGCACTTCCACTCATGGGGGTATAAATTGGGAAAATGAAAAATCAGCAAGACACAAGCACCCCAAAGTTTAGGGCTGCTCTGTTGACAAGGACCTCCACTTCATTCCACCTTCAATATCCCAGGAGGGAGAAAAATGGATAAAGAAGTTGTGGTCCTTATGTACAATGGAATATCACTCAGCCATGAAATCAATGTCATAAGGCTAATAGCAGCATGATGAGTGGATTTAGGTACGATGATTCTAAGTGAAATAAGTCACACAGAAAAGGACACTTCTCATAAGGTATCACTTATAGAGGGAATGTAAAAACCGTTACACTTGAACTGAATTACAAAACAGAACAGAGTCACACATGCAGAAAACACACTATGGCTGCTTAACGGGAAAGGTAAGGTGGGGTGATACATAAAACAAGGGTTTCAAATTAGCTCAGATACCGTTCCATAAACCCAATATGTAATAGACAAGACCTACTCCTTGCTCAGAGAACTGGACTCAACACGCCCTATTCACCGCACAAGAATATATCTGACTAGTAATAATCTTAAAACCTATGTATTGATATCTCTCTGTTAGTGTGTCAAGTGGGTGTAAAGCGGCATAAACACAGCAGTGAAAAGCAGCTAAACCCCATTATAAAAATAAATTACTTTGAAAAACCCATGAAACAAAGACAGTGAAAGAGAGAGAAATTCTTACACAATGCGTTCAGGGGCTGTGATGCAACCTGGATTGACCATATCTAGACCCACAGCTGGATGAGACATAAGGGTGGACACTCTTGGGGCTGAGAGGTTTGGTGAGGTTGGGTGAGCAAACGCAGACCCTTTAAAGTAATACTGCGTGGTACCCATCGCATGGGTCCCAAATCTCCAGGTTCAAGGGCATCTTCCTACATCGAAAACATGCATGAGAAAACAAAAAGATGGTACACCATGTGATGGGGAAAGGTTTCTAAAACGCACCTCATTTCTCTTCTCCTTGTGCCCGGGTTCTCCATTCCAGCCGCTTTACTAACAATCTCCCTACTTGGAGCATCAGCACCTTTAACCTCCTGTTCCGTACAGGTTGCAATTTGTCCTGAGGATGAACGGGTAGACGGGGAACCAGTGAGAGACTAGCTCTTGGTGTTGGGACAGGCACAGGTCACTCTATTTTCCCATCAGGAAGAAGAATTAACCACAGGCTCATCCTCCCCCCCGGAACCAGAACAGGGCCTGAAGCCATCCTGCGCTTTTGCGGCCAGCTCCCAAAAAAGCGAGTTGTACAATGGAGCTTCAGGGCACTGCAATTCACAAACCTGCAGAGTTATAAATGATAACTCTCGTCCACAAATATATTGAGGGAAGGCAAAGAAGAGGATTTGAAATCAAGGCAGAAATGCAGGAAACAGATTTCAGGAGGTAGATTCGAATCGCCTTTAAAGCACATGAAAAGCGGCAAAACTTTGACAATGATGCCCTTGGCCAAAAAGGGCGTATGCGTTTTTTCCTGAATATATTCAGGAAAAAACGCATACGCCCTTTTTGGCCAACCAAGCAACCTGGAAAGGCAAATCAGCGCGACAAAGCAGACTCGCTACCCATCGGTCAAAAGGGTACATGCTGAAAAAAGTCTCAAAACCAGAAATGCAGGACAGGCCATGGAGAAATGGGAGCCTTGCTACACTGATGGGCGGGATGTAAATTGCCAACAGCCACTCTGGAGAAGTGTACGGTGTGTCCTGAAACATCTAAAAAACACAGCTTAGAGAGCATAGGGCACTTCCACTCATGGGGGTATAAATTGGGAAAATGAAAAATCAGCAAGACACAAGCACCCCAAAGTTTAGGGCTGCTCTGTTGACAAGGACCTCCACTTCATTCCACCTTCAATATCCCAGGAGGGAGAAAAATGGATAAAGAAGTTGTGGTCCTTATGTACAATGGAATATCACTCAGCCATGAAATCAATGTCATAAGGCTAATAGCAGCATGATGAGTGGATTTAGGTACGACGATTCTAAGTGAAATAAGTCACACAGAAAAGGACACTTCTCATAAGGTATCACTTATAGAGGGAATGTAAAAACCGTTACACTTGAACTGAATTACAAAACAGAACAGAGTCACACATGCAGAAAACACACTATGGCTGCTTAACGGGAAAGGTGAGGTGGGGTGATACATAAAACAAGGGTTTCAAATTAGCTCAGATACCGTTCCATAAACCCAATATGTAATAGACAAGACCTACTCCTTGCTCAGAGAACTGGACTCAACACGCCCTATTCACCGCACAAGAATATATCTGACTAGTAATAATCTTAAAACCTATGTATTGATATCTCTCTGTTAGTGTGTCAAGTGGGTGTAAAGCGGCATAAACACAGCAGTGAAAAGCAGCTAAACCCCATTATAAAAATAAATTACTTTGAATAACCCATGAAACAAAGACAGTGAAAGAGAGAGAAATTCTTACACAATGCGTTCAGGGGCTGTGATGCAACCTGGATTGACCATTTCTAGACCCACAGCTGGATGAGACATAAGGGTGGACACTCTTGGGGCTGAGAGGTTTGGTGAGGTTGGGTGAGCAAACGCAGACCCTTTAAAGTAATACTGCGTGGTACCCATCGCATGGGTCCCAAATCTCCAGGTTCAAGGGCATCTTCCTACATCGAAAACATGCATGAGAAAACAAAAAAGATGGTACACCATGTGATGGGGAAAGGTTTCTAAAACGCACCTCATTTCTCTTCTCCTTGTGCCCGGGGTCGCCATTCCAGCCGCTTTACTAACAATCTCCCTACTTGGAGCATCAGCACCTTTAACCTCCTGTTCCATACAGGTTGCAATTTGTCCTGAGGATGAACGGGAATACGGGGAACCAGTGAGAGACTAGCTCTTGTTGTTGGGACAGGCACAGGTCACTCTATTTTCCCATCAGGAAGAAGAATTAACCAC